>NW_004567102.1:31225824-31289861 GCF_000260355.1 Condylura cristata
TCTACGAAGAAAGAATAAGGACATTCTCAGACAAACACACTAGTCAGGGCCTCGTAAGACAAAACAAAGATGGTCTGAAGATGTCATTTAATTGAAGGACCAGAAAGCTGACACGGAAGCTGCCACTGCCTCAAACCCTGACTTCGAGGCACATGGAGGATTCAGCACAGAGTGGCACATCCCTGTTTGCACCCAGGCCACAGAGGTTCCTGCCATCAGGCACTCAGGCACTTCACTGCTCTGGGATATAAGTCTACGGAGTGATAACTACACTAAAGTAAAGTCAAAGGTGCAGAAAATGTTACATAATTCAGTGACTTTCCTGACTCTGCCAGCAACAGGCCCAAACTGTGAGGGGTGAAGAGGTAGAATTGGCAGTAGTATGATCATCAACACTGAAGGTGCTTTGGTGAAAGAGCTCAGGAGAAGGGTGTATGTCAACCTGATTGGGGAAGAACTTGTAGAAGATCTGCATTATCCTAAACACAACCAAATCCTATCAGTACAGCAGGTTCGAGGCTAAGAGGCAGGTATGATGAATGAGTATTTCTGCACCCAGTGACCAAGTAATACACATAAGTATCACCTTGTCACCCAGAAAAGTGCAATCCTTGTGTATGAGAGCTATAACGTCTCCTTGTGTATGAGAAGTATATTGGTTTAAAATGGAACCTCGGGTTTTTTTTTTTTAATTAATTTTTGTATTTATATCTTTTACATCACTGTGTATTCCCTGTAAAAGGCAAACCACCAACCAATTTTTAATGACTTTTTTCAGATGTGTTTTTCTCCTTAGATGCAGTTCATTCCTCTAGTCAGCATGTTTTTTGTGTGCAGTTAGTCAGGCTATTAAAAATACAAATGAGTGATGCTTTTGGAATACTTACATGGATGGGGTGACATAAGAATTTAGAGTATTACATGTACACTCACATTTGATACTTCAGAAATGTAATGTGTACAATATAGATGAAATTTTAACAAGAAAATAGATTTTAAAAATAGGTAAGAAAGCATATTAGGAGACTAAACAAACTGCTGCCTACATCAGGTATCTACTTGGAAGTCAAATAAAAGCTAAGCAACTCATTTACAAAAAGAGAATTTGCAAAAGATTTTGAACCTGGACCCAGTCTGTACATACTTTACTCCAAAGTACTAATTTTCTGTATTAGGGGAAAATGTACCAATGAAATAAGCAGTTTTTGAAAGATAAAGAGGAAAATAATCATAACTCTGAGTAAGAAACATCTGACCTATTTCAATTGAGAAGAACCATATTATTTTCTGAAATTATGCATATTTTCAACATATTTAAGATGTACAACCTGACTCAGTCAACAGGCAATCTATTAGTGAGATTAGTTTATTTGAAATTGTGCTCACACATATAGAGATAAGGGGCCCATAGCACAGTCCTTCCCTTTTTTTAATTTTTGGATTGTTTAAAAGAAATTCAGGAAAACATCCTGATAATGTGTTCCAATTCAGGTTAGTGCGGTTTCTCCATTACCCATATTTTTGATACAAATAATTAAATATTAGGGGGATAATGAAACAATTCTTAAAATTTTCCCAAATGCACTACTGACCTCAAATTTCCCACATTACAAAGACCTTTTTGAAGCTGTTTCTAATTAAAGAAAGTTTCTGTGAACTCAATTGGCAACAAAGATGAAAATGACATGTGTTTAATAATCTAAAAAAATATTTAGATCATGATAAGCTAAATCATTTTGGCTAAGTGTATAAGCATAGATATTCATTGCTTAAGTTAAAATACTTATGATGTCTGTAATAGTCTGTAATGTCAACAAGTAAAAAGTACAGCCTCTAAAATGAACTGCAGCTTATAGAAATAAAGGATTATGTTAAATTAATTATGGAGATGGCAGAATCCAGATTCTATATTAAAAAAAAAAAACTCACTTCTCATTTTCTCCAACTAATATTTGCATTATAATTAAAAGTTAGGGAGAGAAAAAGGAGCCTATATTTTTTTTTTTTTAAGATTTATTTATTTGTGCATACAGAACTGGGGTACAGGCCAGATGCTCAGGGGCGGTGAGAGGCTTCACCAGAGACAGAGTGGGGAACAGAATAGGCAGATTGACGAAGTACACTGCTGAGGGGAGCAGCGGACGGGCCAGGAGAGGTCTGCCACGCCATGTGGCAGGCGGGGATTGAACTCATGCGGAAGTGGCTTTAGATTCTCAGTGCAGTGCTTTAACCCGCTGCGCCACCAGGGAGGGCCCAGGAGCCTATATTTTGAGAAACCAATGAGCCACATTGCTACATATCAGGGATTAATTTACTGTGATTTGTGGGTCAAATGTGGCCTGCCACCTACTTTTATAAATAAAGTTTTATTGAAACACAGCCATGCCCATTCATTTATGCTCTGTGGCTGTGTATGCACTAAAACAGCAGTAGTTGAGATTCTGGAACAGAGACCCTATGGTCTACAAGCATCAAATATTTACTATTTGACTTTTTACAGAAAATGTTTGCCAGTGGCTGTTCTGTATGGATCTTACTTATGTCCTACTTTGAGCAAGTCTGAAAATATAATAAATTATGAGGCTTGAAGAAATCTGATAGCAAGTGTAAAGATATTAAGGAATTGTTCGTTTTTAAAGATGCAGCAGTGTATTTGTATGATGTTTATAGGGTCCTCTTTTTTTTTTTAAGATTTATTTATTCATACAGAACTGGGGTACAGGCCAGAGATGCTGAGGGTGAGAGGCTTCACCAGAGACACAGTGGGGAGCAGAACAGGAATATCGAGGAAGTACACTGCTGAGGGAGCAGCGGGCAGGTCAGGAGAGGTCTGCCACGCCATGTGGTCACCTCCGGGGCAGGCGGGGATCGAACTCATGCGGAAGTGGCTTAAGCCTCTGAGCGCTGTGCTTTAACCTGCTGTGCCACCAGGGAGGGCCAGGGGTCCTCATTTTTAATAAGTTTTCAAATATTTAGGGATCAAACAAAAAATAAATATGAACCTTTTAAGTCTCAAATTTCCTCCTTTTACAGTATCAAGAGCAGTGGTACCTATTGTATACAGTTTTTGTCATCTCACTATATTATTTGTATTTGAATGCAGGAAATTTGATATTATAAGTGTCCAAAGCTATTAGATTTTGTTATTACTTTCAACAAGATACAAAAGTGAGACTATAATACTCCACTAACATGAATGACATTTATCAAAATAAATACTAGAACCACCTCAATAGCAATTTTCCAGCTATTATGTTTGACCACGATAGTCTCTGAACCATCTTATGTAGAATATGAGTATCTATAAAAGTTATTCCTTTATACTAAATATATAATTTTATGCTGTTCACCCTCCTTAATATAAACACCATATAGTTATTGAAGAAACATTTAAATGAGATACCTAGTTAGTATGATGGTGGTGTCCAAATTACTGGGTGTGACTATGACAGTAAGCATTTGACAGGGATTAAGGCATCTGTTATGAGAGGCCAGAAATTAAATTTGGCAATTTCAGAGGTTGCCTTTACAAATAAATAAAATGGTAAATTTTAAAAGTATAAGGTTACTGGATGAGATAAGTCACTAAGGTCTGTCTACCCACTTATTAAAACTTGAAAAAAAAATACAAGGAGCAACTTTCTGAGGACTGAAATGTAAAAAACAGCAATGGGAACTGTGGAGAGAAAAACTTGAATAAAAAACTACATGTCATAGAGTTTTCTAACTTCTCCCCCTTTTAACTCCCTTGGGAGATAAGCTCTACTAAAGGAATGAGTGTTTGGAAACGGTTAAAGCATTGATAAAAACATTCTGGCAAGAGGAATGGGACCATGTTGGACTGAAAAGTGTGACAAGAATCCTTAGGTTTTTTGTTTTGAATAGAAAAGAGCTGAGTCCTTTACTTAGGCATCTTTTTTCCTATCTTCAAGACTGAACTTGACAGAATTGACTATTGTCAGTTCTGTGGTAGGGGAGTCTGGTTGTTGATTATGTAAGGATTACTTACTTAGCCTTGGGAAACCTATTGAAGTTTTACACACTAGTTAATTCAAATGAATGTTTTGTGGCTGAATGCTACATAAGTGGGTAACTTTAAAAATTAAAACACTCTCACAGTATTTCTATGGAGTATATTTTGCTCAGAGTTGAAATGGTTAAGTGACTGAAAGTTTTTTTCTAAAAACAAAATTTTGTTGTGTCAGTTAAATATGCCTTATTTTTCAAAATTTACATTACAATATTTTTTTCATTAAATAATTTTAACTACCCTTTTTGTTTGTTTCAATAGAAAACTTGCCTGTTGAGTAAATCCAAGCACAGAAAAAAAACTATAAGGATGTAGACATTCTTTTTGAAACCTGTCAAAGAACCATTTCAAAGTGAACATTTGAATCTCTATCTCTTTCGTGCCAGAGAGCATAATCATTATGCCAAAGATAAAAATTGAGATGGTTTGTAAGTAAAGACTATATACCACCATATGCTTGTATTAGAATGGTCTGTGCTCTAATTTCAGAAAGTTACTTGAAAATGCTGTGACAGTGCAACTCAAAATATGAAAGAAAATTATTTCTTTAAAATGGGCTGACATTTTAAGAGTATTCCTTAGTTTAATCATGCTTTACCATGGATGAAAACAGGGCTATAAAAAAAAAAAAAAAACAAAAAAAAAACGAGTAAAATATATGGGACATAAAAGAGTGCCACTTGGGAGACCTGGCATTCTGTTCTATCTCTGTTATTAACTACTGTTCTGATTTTGAAAAATCTCTTCTCAAATTTTATAATCAAATGTCCAGCAGTGGTATTTTTATTTCTCTTATCCTCAGGCAGTTGAATCAATGAATTCGAGTGGCAGTCAATCCAGCGTGTGTTTTATGGGTGTTCTTCAAACGCACTGCCATCATGCTCACTCCATTTACCACTGCAGTTTGGAGAGTGTCTCCAGGGTTAGATATAGCAGATGCCCACACACAGCACAGTGGCCTCACTGCTGCTCATTTGAATGGCTTTGTGTTTGTCTTTCTCTTGACATAATCATAACCTGTAGCTTTTTTGAAACACAGTGCTGATGTTTAAGAGTAAAGCTCATGATCACAAAGCATGACCGACCTAAAATTTAGATTTGGAATTCCTAGTTATTTTTGTACCTGCAAACAAAAGTTCTCTGTCCACATTGAAAGACTACAGTAAGACAACTTTCAAGGTCTTAAAAATCTAACAAACCTGCCAGGAATGCATGAATGCCTTGGACTAATTTCCTCCATCCTGAAGATCTAAAGTAGTTTTTTCTCAGTGAATTGATTAACCCTGTCATCTCTTTCAAATTCTCTTTTATCAATTCAGAGGTCTATTAAAGAAGGTCTATTAAATAAAAAATATCAATTCACAGATATCAGTAATTATGTAAATATTTTAGCTACAAAGTTTAAATCATATAACAAATATAAGAGTACATTTACATGTACTTAAAATAATGTACTTATACTCTATAACAGTGTATCCATACAAACTTACATTGTATTTATATAAGTTAATGCCTTCATCCTCTGATCCCTCCCACATGTTAAATGCACTGGTTCCACATTTTTACAGAAATTTATAGTATCTGGGCTTCATCTAATCCATACATACGTATATAATATGGCTAATATTAGAAAATGAAAATGGAGTCTAAGACTTCTCCACTCTTCACCCTCTTGTTCTTTGAGTTCTGCTTTGTCTTTCCTATTTCATCTACTGATGGTTCTTTTTGTAGCTTCACACTTACATGGCTGTCTCAGTTCTAAAAGTTCATCTTGTACACAGACAGCTTTTGTCTTCTTTTGGAAAGCTGGCCAGATACACTGAAGATACCAGATAGCAATGATTGGCAGAGTCTCCTGATGGGGAAACTTCAGCATTGGCAGACAGACCATCTTTTTGTATTCAGTTTTCTTATTTCTGACTCCCAAAGGTGGTCATTATATTCCAGACCATTCAGCTTTTCTCCTCTCATTAATTTTGGGCCCATATGTCTACATGACAAGGAGAGGGGGAGGTTTCTTTAGTGCTTTCAGGCATTTTGTAGCTTGAGAAATCCTGACATCATATAGCTAGAAATAGATATCTGAGATGGTCATTTGCTACATTTTTTAGTTTATTTAGAAAGTGTATCATTGCATGAATGCCTTGGACTTTAAGTAAACCATCTTTTTACTTATTTGTTTAGTAATTCTTTGGTTTATGGTGACCCAGTTATTATATGTTCAATTTTCAAAAATGCAGTATTTTTAAATCTACCTGTTCTTACACAGCTACTACACTAATTTGGTTAATTTTAGCTTACTACCAATTCTTATAACTGCTTTTTATTAAGTGTTACTCATTCTTCTGAATGACCTTGAGAATATTTTTCTTCAGCTTCAAAATTAAAACCATATAGAATCTGACAGTTTTCATTGAATACTGTAAGCCCATAAAATAACATTGTTTAAACGATCTTTGTGGGAGAGACACATTCTAAAGTCCGTCTTTAAAAAGACCAGTCATCATAGTTTATAATTCACATTATATGTATCATTCTTTCATCTCATTTTAATTTCTTTGCCCTTAAGTTTTTCTTTCATCATTTATTCAATTTTCTATAATGTTGCTTCAGTCTGTTATTTTCAATGTGGATTTCAGTTTTCCTGTTGGAATTTTAGTATTGTTACAGTTTTTTTTTTCTACCACAGTCCATTTTTATTTCACTCTTTACATACATTTTATAATTCACTATGCTTGTCATTTTATCATTTATTAACTAAGATTTTCATAATGGATATGTATCCTTTCATGCCACTGAACATATCAAATTATCTTCCCTCTGTCCATTTTGGCTTCTTTGTCATTTTCAGACTTCCTCTTCTGAATTTAATATATCATTCCTTTCCTTATGTCATTCAGTGATTCTCATGGGATCTATGTTTTTGTATGTTTGGTTGTCTTTTGACTTTTCCTTTATCTTCTAATAATAAAGTTATCACTACTTGACTGGAATTTCCCCAATGACACTGTGTTGATTATCTCTGTCCTAGGTGCACACCAGTGCTAATAACACACTTCTCTGCTGGAGAGCAGATGTGGCACTTGTCTTCAGAGATTTCCTGTTAACCTTGACATCATGGACCTGCTATTCTTTTACATTTATGTGTGTGTGTGTTTGTGTGTGTGTGTGTGTATTTAAAGAGTAAGTTTATCAGAGAGACAGGATTGAAAAGAAGCACCTGCATGGTCACAGGAGGGCAGAGGAGCTACTACCCAGACCTGCTATGCTTGGCATGAGTTTTGGTGATTTTATGAGACATGGTAATGGTGATGGAAACACTATTCAAATGACAATTTCTAGGACCTTCGTTACATCTGGCTATTACCTGCTTTATCAGTGTTCTTTGATACTCATCCTGTGGCTTCTTAGGTGCAGGTGAATTAGTGGAGAGGTGAATTATGTTACTCTAGCCAGTTCAGTCAGCCTCCTGCTTATAATTTCTTTTGCCCTCACACATAGTAAGAAACTGTAGTAAGAAACTGGAGGATCATGTGTTGAGGAAGCCATTTTTAACAAGAATACTCTGCTTTACTAGGAGCGAAAGCAAGGATTATTTCCTTATTTCAGTGAATTAATGAAAACTTAAAGATGTGCTAAATAGTAGTGCTTTTTTTTTAAAGATTTATTTATTTATGCATACAGAACTGGAGTACAGGCCAAAGGTGCAGGGGCTGTGTGAGGATTCACCAGAGACAGAATTTATGGGGAGCAGAACAGGCTGACTGATGAAGTACACTGCTGAGGGGAGCAGTGGGCGGGTCAGAAGAGGTCTACTGTGCCATGTGGATCACCTCCAGGGTGAGGATGGAACTCATGCTGAAGTGGCTTTAGCTTCTTAGTGCTGTGCTTTAACCCGGTGCACCACCAGGGAGGACCCCAGTAGTGCTCTTTTTCAAGTGCTGGTAGTGCAAGGAGCCATTACACATGTAAGCAACCACTGTGCAGGAATCAAGTGCACAGTTGCTATTACAACAATTCTGTGCCTAGATTCTAATTAATTACAACAATTCTGTGCCTAGATTCTAATATTTCTTGAGTAAAGAAAACCAAGTCAGTTTTTTCTCTGTATTAGACCTAAGCTAGAAATAAAATGTTCATTAAATATGGATAACCTATGCCTATTTTCCACAAGCATGGGAACATAGTGCTGTAATTTCGATGAGTGTCATGAGATTTATCGGTACTGAAAAGTAGTCATCAGAGTAACTTCCAGTTAGAGAAAATTCCAAATATATTATAATCTTTTCCTGATTGTTTTTCTTTTGATCCCTGTGGTGAGTAAAGTCGTATTTGTTTTGAATAGGTTCCTGGTGTATTTAAAACCTAACACTTTCATGAAGTTTTCCCTAACAACCTTGGACAGAGTTGTCAGATCCGTTCCTGTTATGCATTGTAGATGGAAATAATTACAATCAGGATTATTTTCATGTCTTTCTTTGAATATACTAAAGTTAGTGAAAATGTCTTATCCGTTATTTTCATAACTCAAATATGAAAAAAAATGTTGACTAGATGAGGATCTTTCATTTTAAATAGAAAATCAGTAGCCCATAATTAGCAGTCTTCACTTACCCTGAACTCTTAACACTTGTTTTCTAAGTAGATATTCATGTAGAATTAAAAAGGAAAAAAAAACATTTGAATCTACATCTCCCCACTGTATTTGCTTCATGCAAATATCCCTTGAGTACCTCAAAGAATGACTTCAAACAGGCTAATTTGAGGCTTTCCATTACGTAGGAGGGCATGGGAGATACATGGCACATACTTGATACTTTTAAGAAGCACTGAATGAATAAACAGAACAATGGATTTGCTATCCAAAGCTATGACAGCAAAAGCAAAAATAAGTGGGTCGGAAAACTAAAAGTATTTGCACAGAAAAGGATATCCATCAACAAAATGAAAAGCCATCCTACAGAACTGGAGAGATATTTTCAAATCTCCTATCTCATAAGTATCCAAAATACATAAAGCACTCAATCGAAAAAAAAAATTTAAATGGCCTTGGGAACTAAACAGGTATTTCTCCAACAAAGATGTGCAAATGACTAACAGTTACATGAAAAAATTCTCAACATCACTAATCATTATGAAAATGAAAATCTAAATCACAGTGAGATCTCCCCTCACACCTTGAATGGTGTTCCTTAAACATTCTGTAACTTTCATAAACATTTAGCCTAAGTGGCAGATTGATTTTAGACCCTATGCTGATGAGTACATGTAATATTACAATGAAAAAGTAGTGAAAAAATTGGTAAAAAGTTATAATAACTATTTTGGTTTTCATTTTAAAATGTACAAAATGGTTAAGCATCTGCGATTATATATTTCATCTCAACTGGCCTTTAAAGGATTAGTTGCAAACAGATTTGAAAGGGGAAAAAAATAGGGATACCTTCTGAAACTGAACTTTCATTATTAAGATATGGTATCTGGTTAGTCTTTTACTGACCTAGACATGCATTCCAATTAAAAGATAGCTTGTTCATTTGCAAGTAGGCCTAGAAAGTCAGTTTAACAAAATAATTGCGTACCTAAATTCTACAAATAATTAGGCCAGATTAGAGATGGATTCAAATATCTAACATTGTCCCATTTTTAGAGTTTTAATCAAGTTCTTGCCTTTACCTTGAATATCATTACACTATCTTGTTTCTTTTCTGCATAAAAAAATGTCTTCTAAACTTGACAGTTTTGCTCCAATAATTAAAATACCTTCACGTCAGAAAGCTAAGCACTATAGCAGAAAAATCTTAGGTTCTGAGGACATAGCAAATGTTTTTAAAAAGCCTTGAAAATATAAATGTGCAAATTAAATGTATTTCTTCAAGTGGAGCTATAATCAAAGGACAACTTTATCACGAAATATTCATGATATGGTAAATTAATTTCAAAATATTTATATTTTTAATAAGCCCCTAGTATGAATTATCTTCTTACCACTTGCTTTTTGAAAAAGTATTTTCTGCCAGAAGGTACTCTGCTAAGTTGTACTGAATTAATAAATAATGGGATTACTTCAGTTTAATACCTTTAAAAATGTTCATACTATAAAAACATAGAAAAAATTAAGATATATTTTGATTCAATAAGTGTTGACAGTACTTTTTTCTACTTTCTTTTGCTAAACTGACATAAATATGTTCCATTTAGAACATAGTTTAGTTTTGACTTACAGCATATGTCTTAGAATATAACAAAAATCAACAAATATTGTTTAGTGCCTTCTACTCAGAGTAATTCAAATTATGTGTCTGAGCTACACAAAACAGAAAAGACCCACTCATTCTAATGAAGGCAAAAACATTCATTGTTATGTGCATTTCTAATAGGTATCACTATATAGATACTTATGAATTATCCAAATTGCTATCATTTGTCACATTTATATAGAAAAGAGCTGATACTACTCCTTCAGCAAGAGTCAGCTAATTTATTCAGCCTCATGTGTGCAGCACATATACTGTTGCCCCATAACTGCACCCTATTTTAAATCAAGATGGGATATGAATGAATGCAGAAACATTTACAAAATGATAACTAAGTAATTGGAAAATGTCATGTTTAAGCTATGGACAGGGAACTTAAGTGAATTTTTCATTACGCTAGAGCACAGAAAGCTTTCAAAAGTTTTGTACTCTTCCTGAGCAGTTTAATACATACTGACAGCATGGAACTGACAGGCTTCCAGAAAGTGCTGCCCATTGTGTGAGATAAAGGACCACAAGACACTGTTGTCATGGCGGGTGTTAGAAGAGTGTGTGGGGAGCGTTTCTGCCCTCCAAGGATAAACTGTGTTCCATCTGTTTCTGAATCTTTAATATCTTATGGGAAATATGCAGTAAATACTCCCCTTTTCTTGATTTGAGATTTGAAAATTTTGGTAGTGTATTGGTGTTTTATTTTAACACAGATCTACATTTTTTGTACTTTCTATTGATATATGCTAGCTTAGTAGAGAATGTAAAGAGTATAGATACAGAAAAAATAATTATAGACAGGGAAGAACATGAGCAAAAAATATGATAAGCACCAGAATGACTGTTTTGGGTATCACCTAATTTAAAATATAGCTGTATCTTTCAAATACAAACCAGGAAGAAGAAAACAAAAAACACTAGTCTAGACTATACTTTCAATGGATCTTCTACCCATGCTTTAGTCATTTGAAAATATTAATTCACTAAATTATGTAAAATTATTAAATGTTTACACATTGCATAAAAGAATTTAAAATTACATTTGTTATTATAACCACTGATCTCATTAAAAGTCTTTAAATACTAAGAAACTTACCTTCCCATTTGAAAGATGAATTTTTCAAATTTTTAACTTTTTCCTAAAATTGAATTTATCACTGGTAACATACTGTAATTTGTTTTCCTTGAAATTATCCTAACTTCACTTATAGCTTTTCTTTCATGTAAATATGGTGTTTCATTTAATAAGTTTGCTCAGTGTGCAATTTAATCATTCAAATCATTTTTCTTGTGGAAAACTCTATACTTATGTTGTCATATAGCGTATATTTAACAAGATTAATAATGAAAGTATTTAAATACTTAAAATATGAAGAAAAAGCTCTTTAATTACAATAGTAATTTTTACTTCTCCATCAAGGACATTCTTAAAACTGCCATATTGTTGTCATTTTGTTCTGTTACTGCCTTTGTTTGTACTCCCTTGCTAGGTTGTAAAGAAAACAATGTCTCTGTATAATTTGGCACCAGTGCTATAATACATAGAACCCCATTGTTATAACCATGATTGTTTTTGTATAGTCAGTACAAATAAAACACAGTGAAAAAGGCAAATTCTTCCTTAGTTTTAACCTTGCACTCTAAAAGGGTTTTGGGGCCCCAGCAGTATCCCAACTACACTTTGAAAACTGCCCATGTAGTAGAATAAAGATCAGTAAACCCAGAAGAAAGGTTAATTCCAAGAACAGTGTTTGTGTTCTAGAGCATTGTAATTCAATGAATTAAGAGTTACAAGGGAAGGATCATCTGAATTGATCTCTCCATTTTCTGGTGAGTGACTGAGGAGGTCCCATGAATTGCTCAGTTTGGCTGCTCACTTTAAGAATAGCACTAACAGGAGTTCCGTGCTTGCTCTGTAGCGTTAGAGTGTGATGGCCTTTGGAGAAAAGCCATTTAATATCTCTGAACTTCAGTTCATCTTTTGTAAGTCAAAGATAGCCCTAACATATATACTCTGTATTATAACTTAAAAGGTTGTAAAACACATGGGAGACAATGTGCATCAGGGTATTTGGAAACTATATTGAAACTATGACAGATCAAGTTTTGGCGAATTCTTATTCTTTGTGAAAATAATTTAAAGCATGGCCTGAAGTCTTACATCCAGGTCTCATGAATTTTCTGTGTCAGGATATAAATTAGGTCCTGTTAGAAGACCAGAGAATGAAATAACAAGAGGCTTAGAAGTACAATCTAAAAGATAACTCTGTTAGAGATCTGTTTTTGATGACTCCCATTCTTCAAAGACAATACAGTGTTTTATTGCAATATTTAAGAAGCAGCTATTCTGTTTAATTGGTTTTTATGTTTAACTGCAAGTTAGCTCAGTGTAATTAAATATTTTCTTGACAATTATGAGTGTGATGCTTGTGGATGTCAGTTCCCATTAAATTTTAGCTAAGCTAAAGAGACTGTACTAGTAATGCTTATATATAACCATGAACTTTACAAAATACACTTTTTTAATGCTAATTTTCTGTTTCTCATAAGAATACAAAATAGGAGATAAATGAATTCAGCATTAATTTTCTGTACTAAAAACATCCTATTTAATACATATTTTAAACATCTATGAATTGGTATCATGAAATGCAGGAACTCTGCCTCAATTTTTTAAGACTAAAGACTTTGTTAGTTTGCTCAATGTAAGAATTTTTCTGGAAACATTTTCTTAAGAAAAATTGAGTGGGAAAAATTAGAATGAAATATAAGTATCAGCAGTAACTATAAGTGCTTTTTGCTTATGATTTTTGTTAATTTTTGCTATATCCTCTAAATTTTCATTATACTATTAATGTATCTTTAGATAATTTTTCAGAGAAATTCTAAGTTTACTGTAAAACTGAAAGGAAGATAGAGATTTTTCATATACTCTGTTCCCACTCATGCACAGCTTTCCTCATTAGCAGCATCCCCACAGAGGTATTATTTGGTAAACTCATGAACTACATTGATACATCATCACCCAGAGACCAGAGTTTGTGAGTCTTCCCTCATGATGGTGTACAGTCTGTGGGATTGGGAAATGGATAATTATAACTATTCACCATTATATTGTCATAAAGAGTATTTTCATAATCCTGAAACCCCTCTATACTCTTTCATATTTTCCCCATCCCAATTTTTGTCCACTATTGATCTTTTTACTATCAGTTATATTGCCTTTTCCAGAATGGTATGTATATATGGAATCATCATAGTATGTAGTCTTTTCAGATTGTTTTCTATCAGTAAAAAGTATTCAAATCTGACATATCTTTTCATAGCTTGATAGCACTTTTTAGCATTTAAAAATATTCCTTTGAGGCCCTCCCTGGTGGCGCAGCGGGTTAAAGCACAGCACTGAGAATCTAAAGCCACTTCCGCATGAGTTCGATTCCCGCCTGCCCCGGAGGTGACCACATGGTGTGGCAGACCTCTCCTGACCCACCCGCTGCTCCCCTCAGCAGTGTACTTGGTCGATCTGCCTGTTCTGCTCCCCACTCTGTCTCTGGTGAAGCCTCTCACCGCCCCTGAGCCTCCAGCCTGTACCCCAGTTCTGTATGTACAAATAAATAAATCTTTAAAATATATATATATATATTCCTTTGTCTGACTGCCCCACAGTTAATTTATCTATTACCCTTTTGTAGGGCATCTTGCTTATTTCCACATTTTAATAATTATATCTGTGTGCAGATTTTAGCGTGTACATGACTTTTCAATTTATTCGTGCCAACAAGCACATTTGCTGAGTCAGATAAGAGTGTGTTTTGTATAAAACCACTAAACTGTTTTTCAAAGTAGCTACCATTTTGTCTTCCAAGAGAATTAAAGTCTCTTTGTTCTAGTAACTTGTCAGCACTTGATATTGTCATTTCATTATTATTTTTTTTAATTTTCATCAGTTTAATAGCTGTGTACTATTGTCTAAATTTGTATTTTCTTTATGGAACATCTTTCATAAATATATTTGCTTTCTGATTTTCAGTGAGGTGCTGTTAAGATCCTTTTTTCAGATTAGGTTGTTTTCTTGCTGCATTGTCCATCTTCGGTAACAATTCTCCATCAAATATGTCTTTTGCAAATATTTTCTCCCACTCTGTAGTTTACTGGCATTTGTCTTCACATGCTTATGTTTTTAATTTAAATAAAGTTTATGAAAACTATACTAGTTATCAGAGAGGATGGGAGCAGAGTGGGAAAGGGAGCCAGGGAGGGAAGGTTAATAGGATTGTAATGCTGAACAGGTGATAGATTCGACTTAAACACATACAGAAAACAAATCACATTGCTAAGGACGCAAGTCTGTGTGGATTATTTGCCACAGTAGAATCAAGAGGTGGTAACTGAGAGTCAATACAATTCACTAGGACTTCAACAAAATTATCTTTAAAAGAAAGAGTCAAAATAGGAAATGTTCATTCTTGTGAAAAGTTTGCTCTGCTTTTCTCCTAGAAGATGCACCATCTTCTAATAATTATTTTACCTTCATATTAGTTCTTCACCTCTCTGAACTAGCCCTATCTTCTTTCCTAGTCTGTCCCTCCAGTGCATACTTACTTTTACTATTCTCTTCCTTATGTACTTGGTTTGATGACACTCCCCCCTCTGCCTAGAAAGCCACCCCTAATCCCAACCTTCCTTCTGTTTGCTACTTCTTATCCACTAAATCATATTCAAGGGCTTATAATCATATTCAAAGTCTGACTTTGTTCCAGACTCCTGAGTATCCTGTCCCATGTTCCCATAAAACTTAATCTGTGTACTACTGTTATACACATGGAGCTTTTGCTAAGTTTTTCAGAAAGGGCAGGTGTCATGAAATTAACACTGTTACGTTTTTGATAATGGAGAGATGAGGAAGGGAAACAGACTAAAGGTAACCCATTTAGTGATGTGAGCGCATGGTTTGGGAAATGCCCTTTGACCTCCATTTTGAATCAACATTTCCTAGTAGTGACCAGCTCAGGGCTGCAGATTCAAAGTGTGAAAGCATGGCTAAGACCTGGTATACTGTAATGAGCTTCCTGATGAACCTACATTTCTGGCCATGTTTATTGAAGAAGCATTCTATGAAAAGTGATATTAAAGTTACTGCTGATCAGATATAGTTTGATAACAGTTACTAAGTAAATTGCATAAAAACATAAGATTTTAATATATGCTTTTTTAAAAAAAACTTGTACATATGGTAATGTCATGGTTTCATGTTTGTCATAAAAGGAATCACATTAATGTATGATTCTTGCCATCCTTATATTTCATGTTTCTATCTAAAATTATAGTTACCTCAGTTAACCTACTAAAGCAGTTTAGAAATCTTTAAGTCAAATATGAAATAAAACTGCAATTATATAAGAAGTAATGTTTAATTCCACTGGCATGTTTTTGAGAAAAATATTTGGACTTTATTATTTTTATCATTAAGACATATTAGTCATATTAGGTGGTAACCTAATAAATACACCTATTCTTACATAATACTTAAAACTTTCCCTATAAATAAATGCATTTACTATTACTTCAATTGTAAATTAACAGTTTTTTAACATCAGTGCTTGGAAAGTAAATGTCAAAAATCATCATGCAGTAACAGTTTATGTAACTTGTTGGGTATAATATAGAGTTTTAAAGCAATAAATTATATGCATGTATTAGCTGAGAATTTATTCATCTAATTATATTTCATAATCCTACTACATCAGATTTCTATGAACATATATTGACTAACTACAGTATTTAAAATTTTTAATTATCTTTTTAAAGGAAATTAAAGCCTGGAAAGAACTGCAGTTAAGAAAACATGTTTTCTGAAAATGACAGTCTTTTATGAGTCTAATTTAAACCACAGAAAGTAGTAATCTCTTTGCTACTTTCTACTTTTCCTACTAAAAGTAGGTGCATTTATTAGCAATCCAGTAGGATTTTTTCAGTGGAAAATTTATATGAAATGGGTACAGTTTAAACAGTTTAAACAGAATTTTAAGTTTTTGGCAATTCCTTCTAATCAGCTATTCTTCATTAATAACCTTTAGTGGAAAATAAGTTTTTGCTGATTTTTGTGAAAGAAGTGATTTTACTGGGCTACCTACTCATAAATCATGAAAAAAAAAAAGCAGTCTGTCAATTTTAGCTGAGACTAGCCTCATGTACTCAAAGATACAAGCCTGAAGAGATATACACATCTACATTTTAAAGGAGTCTCCAGGTCCATCTATTTTTTAATGCAGTATACTTCTAACCCAAGTGGATGATTATGTTGTAAACCTGCCCTTGACTGAAGGCAGAGTGAATGCTTAATAATGTTCTGAATTGACTCGACTGATTTTTATTCCACTTGATGTCAGCGCATTACTAAACTTTTATACTTCCAAGAGCTACAAAATATTATAGAATAACCAAATCTTACATCTTAAAATTTTCAAAAATCTTCTTATCACTGAATTTGCATCTCATACTAGTGCTTTAACTTGCTGCAGCAGGCATTGAGATTCTCATGTTGCAAATGAATAAACTGAAAGTCAGCATCCCTTGTAAGTTAGCAGCAGAGGTTACATGAATATGGATTTTTTGACCCTGTTCCACTGTTCTCTCACTATTATACACGGCTATCTGAAAGTGATTGTGAAAAATCTGAAATTAAATTTGAACAAAGTCAGAAGGAGAGAGTTGATAGCAGGTACTGTGTACAGATAAATCTGTTATTTAACTGGTTTATGATTCCAGTGGAAAATGGAATCGTAATGTAGTTTAGAAAGAGTCAAAAAGCTTTTTGGTCAGTGTGATTTATTAGAAAACATTTTATGCACATTCAGGTAAGTGTTAAAAGGGATCATCACTAAAGGCTGTAAAGCTATGAAATGATTTTACTTCATAAAGAAACATTATTTTATTAATATTAACAAACCACATTTCAAATCCAAACTCAGTTTCTAACAGTTCCTTTATCTGATTTCATTGCATTGAAACAAATCACTTAAGAGTTTTATTTTCTATCTAATTATGCCTCTCTAATTATAACTCACATACCTCACTAATTTAGCTAACATCTCCTAATTATAACAGTACATATAACACATATGTAAATATGTATGTACGGAATATCAATGACTCCAGAAAACAACTCACAACTTCCATATCTTAACATCTCCTTTATTATCACAATAATGCTTGTCATCTGCTGCTTCGATTACTGAAACTTCCCCCTGACCCCAAGATCCCAGCCAGAAGCGCAGTCTGGCCACTAGCCTGAAAGAAATGATTGGTAACTGGAAGGACAGTTTTTGTGCTTACTTTAACAAGCTATGTTCACTCAGCACTTACATGCTGAATAGCAACTCTGTTCCAGAGACTGGCTAACCAGGTGGGAATACTGCAGTAAGCAAAACAAAGTATTTCCCATACTTTAACAATCCCATACATGGGACCAGAGGAAAACATACACACAAATTCTGCCAATAAGAAGTGTTATAAAGACATGCACAGTGAACAGTTGGAATGGTAATGGGCCATGTCATTAGGTAGAGGGGTCAAGATAGATGTGTTTGCAAAGTGACATGTGAATACCAGACTGGATGAAGTGTGGAAACAGAATATTTGGTGAAGAAAATATTATGAATAATGTAGCAAGCATAGAGGTCTCCAGGTTTTAGGCTACAGTACTTGGAATAAACATTTGGTGAAAACACCAAAAGGCTAACTGGAAATAGGTGCTCAGGGAGTGCCTAAGATTCGGGAAGTATGGGATGAATTTATCATACACCACTCCTGGACATTGCATCTTGTCAGGGCTCTGGAGACAGAATTGGTGAGAGAAAGGAGGAAGTGTGTAAACTGCTCCCCTTCAAGTGTAAACATTTTAACAGTGAACTAACAAAAGAAACATTAATTAAGCTTAGATTGAGTTAAGCCATACTGGTGAATGTCACTTCCTAGAGGATATGTCTAAACTGTAACACTAAATGGATGTAGTTCTAATTTGACTTTCTTTAATCCTAGAATGACTTTTTAAGACGTTTAACTGAGAGGTTCAAGGAATATATTAAGAGAAAACAGATAATTACATGCCATTCAAACTGTTTACAAACATGAATGTTACCGAGCTAGCAACATGGTAATTATACCGTGAGTGAAGCTGTGATGGGCTGTTTCCATCAGGTAGTTGCATTATTAAAAATCCTTTTTACAGAAAAGAAGTGTGGATTCTAAAAGTATCTTGTGTCTTGAATTTGTAATATCTTTGCATATTGCTTTCTGATAATAAATTATTGAAACTAATTCTTCCATTTTAAAATAAGTTTTTCAATGCCATTTTTTTGATCAGGTTTCAAACTAAGTCTGGTTTGAGGGAGACTTAGTTAATTCATCAAATATCTATCAATTATATTTGAAGAAGATTTCTGTAATAGTGATATGTCTCATTCATATTTTTATATGTATACTTAACACCATTTGTTGGATTACTTAGCAGTCATACAGTCTTCCCCTGTGTTTTCATCATCATAGAATTTTATGGCTGGAAGTAGCTTATAAGATATGCATACCTTACAGCCAGTCCTTTTTACAAATGAAGGGGCAGAACCAAAGGGAAAGTAGAAACGTTTTCAGGGCCAAAGAGCAGGTGAAAAAGCCAGGACTAGGACTGAAAGCTTTTGTTTTCTGGTGCTCTCTGTGCCATTTAAAAAAGAAAAGAAAGAACCCTCACTCCACTAAAAGAAGATACTTGAGAAATTATAAACATGTTGTAGAATGTATTCATTTTAAATTCCGTTTAACTTTATAGCTTTAGACCCAAATATCACTTTATATCATAAAAGATTACTTGCAGAATATTTGTGTAGGAAGGCAAAATTTTGTGAGCCCTGAACAAGGCAGAAAAGTAGGATTTTGGCTATTTTAAATTTACTCACTTTAAAAGCTGAAGGGTATAAGATACAAGAGAGGAGTCAGTTTGTCTAAGTGTACACATAGACCAACTCATCCATACCAGTATTTTAATTTCTCTGGCTGGAATATTCTGTTTCCCTTCATAGGTAATTCTGCCATAGTCGCTCAGTTTCGGCCATCAAGGGCAGCTCCTATCTCCTGAGTTTATCACAGCAATTTATTCCATTTCTTCATAGTATGAATCACCATGTGTGAGTGAATGTGTGTGTGTTTCCTGCTTCTTTACTAAATTGTGAAATTTAAGACACATTCCATTTCTTTTTGTTCACTTTCCATTCAGAGACCCTACATTTCATGCAGCACGTAGTAGACAATTAGGAAATGTTACGTGACTGAATGCCTGAGTAACGCCTGTGTTAAGTATGAAGGAATTGTTGGTGATCAAAGTGTAGTTTAACAATTTCTTTAGCTTTTTGCTATTTTTGACATGACCAAAAAGATGTAAGACTTTCAAAATACATTATAAATCTGAATTAAGAAACCATTTTTAAAGAGGATTTATGAATTGTACATATAGTATTAGCAACTGTCAATATTTTGTGGTATTTCAAAAGAAAAACTCAATCTCAGAAAAGGTTTTCTATCTTTAATAAGCATGGAATTAATGCCATCCCATATTGTTTTATACCAAATAAATATCTTAATGCACTTTTGTGGCAACAGATTATAACAGATTCTAAAATGTGCAGAATTTCATTGAAATACTTATTTCGTAGTAAGAGTGCCTGTCACACAGCATGAGAAATGTATATACCACTTACACTAGTTGGGAACACCCAAATCACAGTATTCAAGGGATAATTGAGTTGAAGTTCTTTTTTTAATTTTTGACAGACTATAATCCAGAGAGTTTAGGTGGTTTATTGACTTCAGCTCCTTTTTTTCTAGAATATGATCTTTTCTAGAATATAGTCACAACATGAGCTACTGTAATTTAGGATAAGAAAGTATACAGGCTTCAGAACCAGGAAGACCTAGGAAGTATCATAACTATCATGACCCAGGTCAGCCTTACTGTTTCTTTATAACATCAATACTACTGCTACCTTCCTCATGGTGACTTAACTAAGGTTCTATGTCAAGTACCTAGCACAGTGCCTAGATCGTCATCATTATTCATTAAATATTATTTCCCTCTACCTTTCAGTGTCATCTCTCCTGATACAATGTCTAATAAGAGGAACCCTATAATGCTGGTACCAAGACAATGTTTACTTACCTGTGAAAGCTATTAAATATGTAAATCATTATTACTTAGAATAATGAGACAAACTATCATTAACTACTTTGACAAAATAGTTCAATCATTTATTTTATTTTGAATTTAAAATTTCCCCATATTAAAACTTCCCATATTAAATAATGGAATATAATAGAATAACAGTGTTTTGTATTTACATGCTTGGAATATTTTCAGAGTTTAAGTAACAGTTGCCTGATTGAGCCTCTGAAATAGACATGCCCTCTGAAATAGACATGCCCTATTAGTTAAATAGATAAAAATGTTTGTTACCAGTGGCCTCTGTAGCCACTTCTGCTGCTGTTTTAGAAGTTTTTTCAGTGGTATCTGATTGAGAATGTACCATATTTGGAATGATCTGGAGGAATGTGTAAGAGCAGGGACCTAGCATGCTCTATTGTAAGGAATGTCCTTGAATATTAGGGATTTCACATTTTATCCCCATAAGTCCATATATGATCCCTCAAGATTTTAGAGAAGATTCAGAGCAAAGAGTATCAAGAGTGGTAGATGCACTAAAAAAACTATCCCAGAATAAGCTGGTGTGGTGGGGCAAAGGACTTTTGAATCACATACTTATTTGATCAAATACAGAAAAATCACTATGACTCAGTTCAGTGAGTAGACAGACAAAAATAGCAGAAAGAACTACACACCTTCTACCATCAGGGAGCTGTTTTTCTATCATAACACCTAACCTAACTGGAAAACTAGTTATTTACATAATTACTCATTTAATGTCCATTTGCTTTGCTAGAGTATAGGCACTATGATGGCAAAAACAGTTTCTCTCTGGGTGGTATTATTGTGGGTATTTTAAAAACTCACATACCATTTTTCATTTACTCCATTTTGCATAAAATCTTTTAATTATATTTTCTGGGTAAAAACTGAGGAAAACATTCCATTTCACAGAGATGGCATTATATATAAAAGTATGAACAAAAAGATTTTTCTTTCTTTTTTTTGCTTACTCTGAAAGAATCTTCAAAGAACTTTGCAAAGTGTTCTTGACCTTCTGGGTGACACTAGTTATGAAAGAAGACACCACCCATCTTCCCTCTGTGCATTTCAGAAACAGTCTGGCTGTGCAGGAATATAAATGTCTCTTTGAAACACAGGAAAAATGCTTGAAAGCTTACTAATGGATTTCTTTGCAACAAGATGATTCCAGGAAAATGGATAGAAATTTTTCTTTATGACTTGTTGACCTGTAAAGGCTGGATCTAGAAAATATTCAATTCTAGATATTTAGCATAACAAATAGACTTTATGTAGATAATCAAAGAGATTTTACATACAGTTTCATTCAAATTAAAAATTCACCCCATGATAATGAATTCTTATTTGTTTGGCATAAATGCATTTATATTTGAAACTTGAAAATATGTAGGTTTTATTACCAACTTATTAATGTCAGTCAACATTACATTCTGCAGAATACTAATTCTCCATAAAAACATTTGAAAAGCTTGCTGTACTTAAAATCAGGCTAATTTGATGGAACCATCTCAATATTGCCCTATGAACTGTTAGTTTCCAAGAGGAGAATTATAGTATGCACTATTTTTTGCTTTGTCAGTTATGGAACTTTCTTATAGAAGAACCTTCTCAGTCTAGTGTTTAGCAAAAAAAACTTCAGATGAAGTACACTAATCATTTCACATTGTGCTTTATTGGGTAAAAACATCTCAAATAGAAGTTCTAATTTCTGTTAACTCCATTAGATAGTTTGAGTGACTGCATAGATCACATTTGTAGAAAACTACGAAAACACAAAGCTAGCTACATTTTTCCACGTGGGGAATTATTTGCCATACCTTAGTTTTAATGGTAAAGCAAAGGTCAATCTATTTGGGTGTTTCTCCATTCCTAACACTTTTGCTATAAGTACCTAGATTTTTTTTTAATTCTATGCCATCTTATGTTATAATGGAAAAGTCTTGCTTGAGCTGGAGGGAAAATATCCAAATGAAGTGAAAGGGTTTTATACACCTAAGCACCTAACTAAGCAGTATTATGTGAGGTAATCAAAGTATGAAACATGAGGGGGAAATCTTGTGAAATTTATTTTGTAGTCTTGTGATGTTCCTAGATCATGTGCATACTGTCACATAATTTACCTCAACTTCCTGACATACCAGGCATTGCAACTCAATTCAGTCAATTCTGATGCACTAACCTGGAGTTAGTGTAGACCAGCCAGATCAAAGGCAGAGTCCCCAACAAGACTCCCCTCTCTTCATATGCTAGTTCTAAGTTTGAAAGTCCCCATGAAGCACATGGAAAAAAAAAAGCTATACTTCTGACCAACTGGCTACAGATGTGGGGGAGAGTTTAATAATTTACTAAAATGACTTTCCAAACTCAGGAAAGTGCCATATTTATTTTCTTATAAAGAAAATAAATCAGGACTGGTCATGGTAGAGTCACCTGGGTGAGGGTCTGAGAGCATTCGAACACAGAACTTATGTGCCTTCTCCCTGTGGAGTCAGGTGCATAACCTTCCAGCTGTACAAAAAATGTTCAGTAACAAGGGAGCCCTACCAGGCAGCATGATCTGGATTTTCTTTATGGAGATGGGATTGAACCATTGGTTGACATGACTGACTGAACTCAGTCTCTAGCCCCTCATCCCCAGTCATGTTGCTTCAAGACCCCCAACCCCTAACTACCTAGTTGGTGTTTCTGTGTTGAGCCCCTAACCTGAGTCATCTACTTAGCATATTCTCCAACACATCAACCAAGGACCCACTGTGAAAACCAAAGACATGTCTGTCACTCACGAAGCTCAAAGATGTAGATGTTATCTCCCAGGAGCCAGGTACAAAGACCAGACAAATTATTTATTTATTTTTTACTAAAGTCACTTTAGGTATTTGGAAGGTTTTTATTTTAAGAATGGAAAAGCAAATTAGTGTTTATATTAATAAATAATTGTGCTTAAAACTTAGTTATTCTGATGTCACAATAAGATGCATTTGAACTTGAAGAGTATCTCTATATTAGTAGTATAATTTAGTTTCTAAAATGGTAAAATCTATTACAATTTCAGACTAAGTTTTAAAAACAAATTTCATTTAAAATGTGGTTAGTGTTTAAGCATTTCTTTGAAATTAACCTATCTTCATCAACTTATTAAGAATATTTGTTTTCTAACTGCTGATGAAGCATATATCCAAGTGTTCACACCCTTGGTTAAATAATCTAACTGCTGTTATATTAACAAAGCATTTTTTCAGATACTTGATTTTAGCTTAATAATGTGTATCTGAAAAAGATAAGAAGTATGTCTTTAGCCTATAAATAGATGCAGACCAAGTTTATTTTTCTACTCATTTTATCTTCAGTGCATTAAATTAACATACGATTTTCCCATAACATGCCTAATTTTCCTTTTAAGTCTTGCTATTCTCTAAAACAGTACCATTTACAATTCCCCACTGAGATGACTTGCTGACTAGAGTCTTCGTTTATTTACTGTAGCTCACTCAGCAGCAGTGCCACTGTAATGACACTGTGAATATAACCCCTTACAATGTGTATCACAGTCTGTCAAGGTTATTTACATATGTAATTCCACCTTGAACTGTGAACTCTAAAGGACAAGAAGCCAAATTTCTTGTTATTACTGTGTAATTTCTATCTTAACATTGTGTTTGGCACAGCTACTAGAAAAATGTTAGAATACTAACAGAAGCTTAAGTCCTCCTCTGGTTCTACAGCCCTTTTATTTTCTAATTTGTTGATAGGTACTGACTTTCACCAGCCCTTAACATAAGAAAATGTTTAGAGCCACTTAACATTTTTATGACAGATAAATTCCTCCAGCAGCTTCTTAGCATGAAGATAATGAAAATAAACTAGAAAAACGATCTCATAATTTGAGATCTGGTTATTTCTCCTAAGCCTTCTGTGTTACATATGGTCTTTTCTTTTTATATAAAATTCTCAGGAGTATGTTCATTTCACAAAATTATAGTCAATTATGAAGAAATATCTTTATGAAGCAGTGAAGAATATAATAAATATTCAGTGTATTTTAAAAAAAAATCAACCAGGTAAAAGGCAACAAAACATTTTAAGTGATTAACAGTAACACCAATTCAGCATGATTACTTTTTCTTATTTAAAGGTTATTTCTATATGATATGTCTCTGATCTCAAAAGTAATTACTAAATTCTTAAAACCAAGCAACTACAAAGGACAAATTTGACTGTTCAATATCAAAAACCTATTTTTTTTAAAAAAGGAGAATATGGATGGTTGGTTGATTTTAAAAAGGGAGAAAATTAAGAACAAAAGATGTATTTCTGTGCTACAGGGCCAGCCTGTGCCTCAACAACATGAAATGTTCATAAAAACACATAGTTTTGTACCTTTGTGTTTCTCAGCCTTCTTGTATGTTGTAAGTTTAACTTCATCTTTGATTTTAAATAGTGTTAAGCTGATTTCATTGAATTAGTGGTAATACATATAGAAACCAAAAAGAACAAAGTGCCAAATGTGTTGACTTTTAATTTTTCCAAATCTAGCCCTGCTCAGTTGGCCTCTGGGAAGTAATTAGTAGAGTGTCTTCAGTCAATCAAATTTGGCTTTCAGTTTCTAAACAATCTTTGGAAAGGTCTGGTAACTGGTGGACTCATCCCTTCATTGGCATTAATTATGGGCTTTGAAACCTGTGCACTTCAAAATATATGTGTATTTCCTGCTCACTTTGGCAAATTTAGTCTCTACCTTTTCCTGGCTGGGCAACCATCAATGTTACACCAACAAATGTCACACCCGCCTTCTGCAAGGGTGGGCAGGTTTTAATGCTGATTTAGGATAATCTTTATTTAGAGCACTAAAGAATGTTTTTTGTTGATTTTCCCCCAGTGGCTATCTGGACATTTGTTTCTCATCAATCATGGCCATCAGCTCTCTCTTCCCAATATACATCAGATATTTCACCAGCTTTGATTTATTTTTCTCAAGTTCTGTTTAACTACATTTTGAGAATGGCTTAACTTAATGAAACAGTGCAGAGTACTACTTTAGTGCTTTCTCTTGTTATCTTTACCTTCCTTCAGGGAGATAAGTATCAAATATTTAAGTGACCATAGGTCTCATAAAGCCAAACACATACTTTAAGATGAACACACAGAATTGATTTGGCCCTTGCCTAAACACCATCATTCTGTTCTGGCTCCACTGCTCTCCAGAAGACTGAGGTGTAGGGATTATGCTTGAGTGAGTTGTTGCAAAGATTAGTGACATCCCTTCCTACTTCCTCTTTGCATTCTCTTTTATTGCTCTAGTGCATGTTCAGCAGAGACCATAGCTCCTGAAATCATATCCAAATAAGTGTTTTGCCTTTGCTAACAATAATTTGCAATTTTTTCCTCCAAAGATCCCTGTCATACTATCTCAGAGGGCATGAACCTTCACCTTCATCTTCCATGACTAAACTTATTTCCTGACCATTAGATTCTTCTTACATCTTAGGACTTAAGTCTCTTTAGGCGTTCCTTTGTAGCATTTATAACATTTACTGTGCATTGCTATTACTTATTTAATTTTGTCTCTCTAGATACACACTAATCCTTACACAAGTAGGACTCTTGTTTATTCTCTAGTCCCTATACATGAAGGTAGTCAATAAATATGTATAATTTTTTAAAGATTTATTTATGCATACAGAACAGAGGTACAAGCCAGAGGTGCAGGGGTGGTGAGAGGATCACCAGAGACAGAGTGGAAAGCAGAACAGGCTGATCGACAAAGTACTCTGCTGAGGGGAACAGCTGGCAGGTCAGGAGAGGTCGGCCACACCATGTGGATCATCTCCGAGACCAAGAATCGAACTCATACTGAAGCGGCTGTGGCCAGCTTGCAGTGCTCTGTCCTTACCCATTGTGCCACCAGGGAGGGCCTTATGTTGTTTTTTATTTATTTATTTATTTTAAAAGGAGTATAAGACAGGCAGAAAAAAGTTTCCCTAATTAAGTTATTTCTTAGAGAATTTAATTGCTGTTATTACAGTTTATGAGTCCTTTCACTTAATATCAATAACCGTATTACCTAGTTTGTATTACATTGTCAAGAACTAATATGATGAATGACCCTATTAATAAATTATCTATTTGCTTCTCAAATATACTTAAAAGGCATTTCTAGCCACAGACTAAATTTAATATTGTAGTACAAAATAATGAAAAAGTTCCTGTGAGTGAGGATGAAGTTCATAATTAAGAGTACAGATCCTGGGAAAGCAGTGGGGAAGCAGGGTGAAGCTATTTTAAGACAACTTCGAAGATCTGTTAGAATAGGAACTCTGTTCTTAATGGGACTAAATTAGGGAATTAAAAATCAAAGTGAAAACCTCTCTTAAAGTTATACCTATCTATTTGCTTTACCTCATTACCAAGAGAAGACAATAGGAGTCAAGCCATATGCCATTTCCCAAGAGAAATGTGCAATACAAAATTTTAATCTATTGTGTTACTGGTTTAGTCACCAAAAGGACATAATACTTAGCAATCAGAAACTCACTTTTACCAGCCTACTTCTAGAATAGACTCGACCAAGTTAATTCATCTCTAGGATTTCTTATCTAACAGATAGCAGTCAGACATTTTATGTAACATTTAAAAAAAAAAAAAGATACGTATAATTGGCTGTTTAAATAGCACATCTTGTAGGAAGTGGAAGAAGATAGTGACCAGACTAACTAGACTTTTTTATATGATTTCTCTCCTATAAAACTCTACATTTAACCTGTTCTTCAGGACCTTCTAATATCAGAAAAGCCTTAAAATAATTACCTCATTATTAGATTCCACAATATCACCCTTCTATGTAAGAGGGAAGTGTTTGCCTAACTACTACCATCTGTGAAAGATGTTCTTGATAGATGAAAGTAAAAATGTCTCCAGCAACTGCCATAGCAGAGTGCTTGAGATGTACAGCAGCCTCCCTTTAGGTAGAGACCCTCTCTGTAGGGAATGAGTCTGTCACTGTGGGTGAAAACACGACCATTAAAGTTTTATACTATTCTCACATCAGGTCATATTGAATTATTTATACATACTTATATGTGTATTTACCATTCTTAAAAGCAAAGTTATATTTTTCATTTAATATCAAATTTATTATTTATACTCAATAAGAACTAACTGGTATTCTAATTTTTAAACTAAATGTTACAAATATTAAAAAATGATGGTTGGTAATTATTCAAAGATGTGCACTCTTTGCTATATAGTTAATTATATATTATATGTCAATATATTATATTATTAATTTAATACTCTGAGCAACTCAATAGCAGCATTGTTTTTAATTCCAAGTTTTACATGAGAAAGTGATGTTTAACAAGGTTAGATAACTTGCCCAAGTCACATAAATATTAAGTGTCTGCTTGGGACTTAAAAGGAAATGAATATGTATTAAATTGGTGATAATCCTTTATGAGAAACCTTGCTTACTATGGTCTGTGTTCTCAGAGATTTTGGACAAAAGGACTCTGCCACATCTGTTCTTTTTGGCAGTCTCAATCCATATTTTTGTCAAACAAACACCAATCATTCTCTCCCTTCTGTGATACTTTCCCAAACTACTTTTCACTCTTGGCCAGTTTTTCTCAGTCTCCTCATTTTCTTATTACTTTACTACTTAAAGTCAGCCTCCAGAAACAGTATTGAGAGAAGTAGGTCAATCAGAAAATTGTTATTTAAAAAAGGACTCATGACAGTTTTAAAATATCTCCTGCTATGTATATTCCTTTCATGAACATCTTTGTGTGCTAAACTTGCATATTTGTTGGACTTCCCCAGAGAAATGACACAGAATATCAAGAACTCTAATGTTAGTAGTTCTAACTTTTAGTTTAAAACTTTTTAATCTACCATTTCCCACAATGAGACATAGGACCCTAAGAACCAGTCTTCTGGATTCAGCATTTCAGAAAGATAACCATACTATCAGTAGATATTGATTAGTATCTGTTTTGTTGTTCTTTGTCGGACACTTTGAGGAAAAGGTGATTCACCAGCCTATACTCTCACTCCTTTTGAGTTTGACTTACAATTCATCTCTAGGAAATCATCCCTAATTAATTACACTATGTTATAATTAACTATTTGCTTCATATTCCCTCCGTGTGAGTCTGGCACCCAGGTTGCAGAGAAACAAAGAGTAGTACAGAATCTTTGCAAGAGGTATCATTTTAAGGGGACGTCATTTCTTTTGAAATAAGATTTCAATTATATAACGTGCACGCACACATGATATGGATGTGGTTCTTCTGGTCTTGGGAACATGCTGCCACAATCTCATACAGCATCGCTCTGGGTTCCTAGCTAAGCCCCTGCTCACTGTCAGTTCTTCCAGTCCTTTTTCCTTTCAAAAGCCGCATACTGTTTCGTACGCTATAATAGAGTTAACTTCATCCTCCTCAGCTCTTTGAATGCAATTACTGCCTTCTTTGCCTTGTAGTGGGTTTTTTTAAAAAGGGGGGGAAAAAAGGTAAGTTATTAAAACTCAGGGGTGAGATTCCCACTTAATTATCATGGTGACAATTGACCTTTTTCTTTAAAGTGCCATGTTGAATTCATTCTTTTAGAGTACTAATTTCAGTTGCACCTTACTTATTGCTTCTGTCTAATAAAACTTGGCATGTAGGATGCCGAGGCAATTGTATGTTATATTCGGTGAACACTTAATTTAACATTTAGCTTATGTGCCTATACTCTATGTCTTGATTTTCTGCTCTGTAATGATCCAATTTTCTCCTTCACCTCTTGCACTTGTAGCAGTAAGAAAAATGGTGTGTTGTGTTTTTACTCCTTCTGTAGAAGCATGCTTATTTCTGAAGGTGTCAGACTGTACTTCTGCCTGCCCTTGGTGAGCACACAAATGATCATACTGTTGCATTTAACTGTTACATTCCCTCCTACTTTTTAGCATTAAATATAAATAACCAGTGACACTATAAAATGTATACACCTTTGTTAAATTGCAGTGACATTATAAAATGTATATACCTTTGTTAAATTTTCTGCTGCTGGGCCCTCCCTGGTGGCGCAGTGGGTTAAAAAGCACGGCACTAAGAAGCTATTGAAGCCACTGCAACACAAGCTCCATCCCCGGCCAGGGGAGTGACCCACATGGCGTGGCAGACCTCTCTTGACCTGACCACTGCTCCCCTCAGCAGTGTATTTCAGTCCATCTGCCTGTTCTGCTCCCCACTGTCTCTGGTGAATCCTCGAACCCTCCATACCACTGGCCTGTACCCCAGTTCCGTATGTGGATATATATGTATATAGATATATATATATTTTTAAATGTCTGCTGCTAAGGAATGTGACTTTGTTTTTGCCAGTTAGTTATCTCTGCCCTCTCTGTCAAGAGAACAGAGAGAGGCACCTTTTCAATACGAAGGAAGCTTAAATATTCCCTTTCTGCTTAGAGGAAGCTTTTTTGTTTGTTTGTTTGTTTTAAGATTTATTTATTTGTGCATACAGAACTGGGGTACAGGCCAGAGGCTCAGGGGCGGCGAGAGGCTTCACCAGAGACAGAGTGGGGAGCAGAACAGGCAGATAGACAAAGTACACTGCTAAGGGGAGCAGCGGGCGGGTCAGGAGAGGTCTGCCAAGCCATGTGGTCACCTCCAGGGCAGGTGGGAATCAAACTCATGCGGAAGTGGCTTTAGCTTCTTAGTGTAGTGCTTTAACCTGCTGCGCCACAAGGGAGGGCCTAAACGAAGTTTTAAGGTTCCCATTTTTTAATACCAAACCAAAACCCCTGCATAGTATGGGTAGGGGGCATTAGTCCTGGGAGGCCATCTGCCTCTTTCTGCCAGCCCATAGGAGGCCTGCTCATCTGTTTTACCAATCCTACTCCACCCCCAGGAATTGTATCCATACTTCCAAGCAGGAAACACAGTGAAGAGGGGAAACCAAAAGGTACATTCCACCTGATTTTGCCTAATGTTGAGTCCCCAGAAGGCCTAACTGACTACTTATATTTATATCTCTTGATCAGGGAGATGTAAGGGAGACTAGAGAAAAAATTGATCAGTCATCACCCTGAACAAAGCTGAGGTTCTGGTGATGAAAAGGAAATGAGAAACAGACGTGGGGTAAGACGCTTACTCCAAAGTATGGAAAGTTCTCACAGAAATGTCAGGTTAGCCTTGATTGAATTTCAACTAAAACGGTAGTTAAACTTTCATTTATAGTGTTTATAGTCTTAACTTAAAATTCTAAGTTTTGAAATGAAATTTGGTAGCATGTAAAGGAAATTGAAGTAGTTCACCATTTAATGATATATTGCACAATTTGACTTACGTTCAATTCAGGAATAGAAAAATAAACTGCTTTATTTCTTAAAATGCTTTATAAAAATACCTGGTATTTTTTCTATCAGGGAAGATAGAAGACTCCCCTCTTCTTCTGAAGACCCCCCCTGTTGTATGAGATAGGTTTAGGTAATAACAATTAGTAATGGCACTTGCAAAGCTTTCTCTCAAGGTTCTTTCAATTCAAAAGACTAAACAGAGAGAAAACCTAATAGCATTGTGCTAGATGTGCACAGCCATCTTTCCGTGTCTTCAGGTGTGCTCAATCCCCCTAGTGGGGTTTTCAAGAGAAACACTTGGCGATTATCCAAGTGGGTCTGATCTCCCTGTGTGGGCATTTCCCACACTGGTGTGGTTCAGTCTAGCTTGACACTTAAGAATTTAAAATTTACAGCAAAACATGGTAAAATTATCCAGCTCTCACTCAGTACCACTTATTTTAGTTGTATTCAGCATGTGCAGTAAGTCAGGAAGTACCTGAGCATATGGCTAAGCAGAGCAGGCACCTGCCACTGTGATGGAATTGGGGAACTGCAGGAAAGACCTCCCCACGGACTTGCCATTTCAACTGGTATTGAGCCACAGGGCTAAGACACATAGGCTTATACTGAGAAAAGTTCCTTTCAAGTTAATATTCTGTGAGCTATTAGTATTTTGGAGTAAAATAGTTTCCCATTACTTATTATGAGAGTAGGCATTTAGGACAGAGATGGAGCCCAAGACATAACTACTGATAAGAGTAAAAGGTAAAGTCTTAAAATATAGAATGGGGCACTGCAAAGGGGACCCCAACCCTCCTGAAAGCAGGGTTATGCATGCCCAAAATGAGATTTTTCAGGTCAAATGTAAAATAGTGTGAAACTCTGTCTTCTTTATACCCTCACCCTGAAATTGCCTGCAATGGTATTATCAGGAAGGAGAATTCCCCTTTATGTTTTAATAAGCACAATTTCACAATGTTTTGTTATTTATGAATTTGTTATGTACTAGAAACACACTTACAAGAAGTTCACCTAAGTGCAAAAAAAGTCATCATTTGGTAAACAAAATTTTAGTGTATTTGAAAGGCTGAGGATAGTAAAAAACAGAATATATAGCAAATATTCCAGCAGAGGGTAACCCTAAGTTCATTTGCACACTCTTACCAAGAGAGTCATTTTAAAGCATTGTAAAGCTAAAGTTAAAGCTTCAAAGCAAATAAAATAGTCACCTTTTTTCTTAAATAATTCATATTTGAGTACTACCTCATTTCTGTTCATGTCTCAATAGTCATCATAATAGCTATTTTCTAAGAATAGGTTAGTCTTCCAAAGTATGATCTGTAAACTCATAGGAATTTGACTATTCATATCATTAGTGCAACTTTAAAAATATTTAAATATTTCTCACATGATTAGGTTAAGTAACTATTTTAATAATTTTAGCTCTGGAATAAGAAAAGCTTGAAAAGTAATCAAAAGTAATCAGTTATCTATTTTATAATATATCATTCACTGGTTATCAGACCACCTTTTTGAAGAGACTCTACCTCTGGACTGTGAATGAATGTTTCTTCTGTCTTCAGTAGATTTGGTGACTGTCTCTAACATAATACATCAGCTTATATCTTGACCTTATTCCTGTATTCCCTCAAGTTGTGTTTTCCATTGTCTACGCCTTAAGCCATTTTTTGGATTCATCTCACTCTTTAGCCATCTAGATCAAATAGTAGCCTCAACAGGACAAATCTACATTTTCCTTCATCCCCATAAAACTGAATCCTACACAGTCTATTCCCACTACTCCCTGACCTGTGTAGATTCAGGAAAGGATTATATCTGGTCACTTGCATTGATCATAACTTTATTGTAAGACTGAATTGTACTTTGAGACATGTTCCTAAAATCCTACCCCCAAAGATCCTTGTATGACTGACATTGAAAGTACTTGGCAAAATGTTGACTCAACACATACTTGATATCTAAGACTTTTTACCAAGTATTTTACATTTATCTGAGCAATGAAGTATAGCAGCAGTGCAGAAAAAAGATCTGGAGTTTTGTAGGCCATTAAATAAAAGATGTTATTTACCAATATTGTAAAGCTTCAATAAAAAAAAAGTCTCCTTCCAACCATTCCAGTCAAAGAAAAAGGAAAACAGAAGGTTTAAATTTTGTTTGAAATTTTAACCTACTTGGCATTTTTCTGCACAGAACTAAAACCAGTAATATTTAAGTAATTTATTGTTCATTTATAGGTGCAAACCAGTTATGATGTGGCACGCTATGAAAATATTTTTTCCCTGTTTTGGATTCTGGAGCAGCTTCTTCTAAAGGAGACTAAAGAAGGTAACAATTCAGATACAAGGCAGAATGACCAAGAAATCAAGAAATTTCTTCATAAGCATGATGAAATTATTTCCCAACTCTCTGATACATTCCCTTTATTTACTTGTTATTTGTGGAGACTGGGCATTCTCTTGAACTCAGAAGGGCCAGAAACTTGTAAATAACTCCCTATTTTAGTAATATACAAATTTCCTAATTATACTAGCATTGTAAGTTGAATATGCAAAGATAAGTTTTGCTTAAAAACTTTAAGAATATTTTTAAATGAGCATTTTAAATCTTATATCAAATCCAATCATTAATTGAATTTCATGATCTTAAATTGTATATAAATGATTACGGATCACATTTCTAAACTACAGTCAGCTTGTTTAAGTTGAGAATGCACTCCTGATTCTCATGTAACTACATCTTACAATGTTAAATAGTTTCCTCTTATTTGAAATAGATCATTAATTGTCTACCTCATAAAAGATTTATATTTTGAAAGATTTTCTTGTGACAGATATAAAAGGTAAAAGGACTGTTTTGTTGCTTTATCAAGCATATAAGTGCTTTTACATGCAATTTTAAAACTTTTCCCATGTACTTTCACGTCTTATCGTAGAGGGGGCTCTGTCAAAGGAGAAGAGTTTTTAACATGTAGAAACCTAATGGCCTTTAATTTCATAAAACCAATGTATCTGTCAAATCCTTTTACAAGTATTAGTTATGTAAAATGTTCTGTTTTTCCACAAATGTTTTCTATTAATTATATGATATTCCAGTTATTGTTAAAATGTAAGTGTTCTGTATAATTAAGTCATTAAGGATTTTTTTACAAATTCTAACATCTATCCAGAAATATATTTTTTACTTATTAAAAAGATTGATTGAATATTCTAGTTACACAGCTTCATGGACTTTATTTCAATTGTAACCAACTAGATTAGTGAGTACACATTATATACTTTCCTACAATTTAGAACTTCACAAATTTTCTTTATTAATTATCTGCAATATTATTTCACAAGTTAATTACATTCCTGAATGCCATCAGTATTTAAAAATAAAAATTAGTAATTCTATCCACAACGTGTACAAAATCATTATCTACCACATTATTTTTGTTATAAAGATTTCATTTTTACAAAGGCATAATTGGATATTCTTTTTCCAAAGGCTAAGTATCAAATAAATTACAAGCATATATGAGCAAGAAAAAGCTATAAACCAAGGATACATCTATAAATTCCCATGATGACATCTATAGATTTCCTATTAAGTCATGAAACATTAGTGGTGGGAGCCACATAAGAGATCACCCAGGAGCTGTCCACAAAACTCCCTACACACTGACTACACCATCATTTCCTAGGAAACCTGATAAAAAGAGCAAAACTCCCAGACCTCATTTCCAGAGAACCTTACTTTGTATGGGGTGAGAAATAAAATGTGTGCTATGATTCTTTTCAAATTTCCAGGTGATTCAGATATATATTTGGCTTGAGAACAGCTTTTCTACGTTAGTTCCATGAATTGCCCCTGGTTACATATCTAATTGCAGAGTTGGACCTGGATCTTGTACCTATTATTTTTAGAGTTATTTCAACTCTAAAAATAGAACATTCTAGAAAAGTACTTGAAACTCAGTGAGGTATCAGTTAGTAGTTTTTGCATTAAAACCACAAAATCTGAGTGGCATACAATATTTCTCAGGTGTCTGCAAGTTACTAAGGGATCAACTTATTTGGACTATGCTCTACTGGAAAGTTTTTCTTAAATTGAATATCCCAATGGACTAGGTTTCTTTCTGTTAATTGGGCTCTGTTCCTTACACGTGTGTTATTCTGGGACCAGAGTTGAGGAGGAAGCAGCTACTTAAGGTAAGCTCTTCATGGCTATAGCATATTGGCAAGAGAGAAGGAACCAGACTGAGAAATGTCACACTGTTACTTCTAGCCACATTTATTGCCAAAGAACATCAAAGTACATCTCTCCAGAAGTCCATAGAAAAGGGGAAGGAAATCCATCTTAAATGGGGGAATTTGCAGAGTTACAAGGCAAAGGACCTGAATGCAGAAGAGGATAGAGAATTGGAGTAAATAATTATTCCACCATACATACCAGTTGTACACAAGGATATTCTAGATCCTGAATAAATATAATTTTACTACTATTCAGTTCCTGGAAACATTTATGTTGGTGACACTGCACAAGACCCATTCTCCATGCCATCTCCCTATCATCTGCTCTTCCCTAATGATTAGACAAGGTTGGTAAATATACACACCACAGTGACGGCCCCTTTGCACTGCAGTCAGCCAACATAACAATCCTAAGAAATATTTTGTAACCAGACAAACTTCTTAATTCCAGTACTCTTTAAAACTTCATGGTCTGAAAGTCACATCGAAGGAAATGTGCTCATTATTGAAGACACAAGAAGTTAGGGTCATTGTTAATGGAGAAAATGGAGAGACACTTTATTTTCATTTGGTATTTTTATATAAGCATCAGTTTTGCATTAATTACATGATAGCCACCCCTACATTATTCTGTGTTTCAGTCTATAGCAATGCTAGTCTGAATCTCCTGCTGCTGACTTTTGTATCTATGTGTTTCAATATAGCAATGAAAAGGAATGAATGAATGAATTTAAACTAGAATTAAATTAGATTCGATTAATACCTAACAACTTTACAATTTTGAGGACAAGACAAATAGAAGCAGTAGAAATTAGGCAGCATTGAAATGGTTTATGATAGGATAGGAAATAGAGGACCTAGTGAACAATTTAAAAAATGGAAGGATGATAAAAATGGTAAGTGCTAACTTATATGTGGTATGCATGAAATACATGTTTTCTATATGTATGCACAAATACATATCCTACACATACACACATATTGATGTCAAGCACTGACATACCATTTTACATATACTAACTCATTTGATTATACCAACAACTCTTTGAGATAGGAAACATTAATATTTTAGAGACTGTTAAACTGCCATTTTAGAGACTGTTAAACAAAGGAATGTTAAACAAGTTCATACAACCAGAAGAAGGAAAGTAACTTCCAGCACTTGTAACTTCCATCCCAGATTCCTAGCTACTGCTACATTTCTCATTCAGTGTAAACTGTCCTGGCATTTAATGAAACTTTCACAAAATCACTTTTTTGTAATTGTAATCAAAGCTTTCTGTACTCTCAACTCTGAGTCTTATAGTGTGACAGCTCATTATTAGCTGGCTTTGAATTCCTCACACCTGCAGAGCACCTGTCCTATCTACCATCATCTCAGAACTAGAGCTTCTCTGCCCTTTGCTAAAGAGGACAACATCAAGAAAAGACCTCTTAGGCAAGTTACAGTCACCTTCAACAGTACTCTACGAAGTGCAGAGCTCAGTGCAACTGGGAGAGGAAACAAATTGAATAGTTTGTCCTTACATTTATATATAGATGGGGATCTTTCATACTCTGTTGTAATTTTCAGTCATATTTCAAGCAGAGTATTCATCTCATTCCTGGAGATCTAGTTTCATGTAAGCAGTAAATGTGTATTTAGATTTGTATTATTCTACTTCCCAACCCAGAGATGAAATTATATCATCTTACTTTCTTCTGGAATATGGTGAGATAGAAGTAATCAGCAATAGCCTGTTCTTAACTCTTGTGCTTATTTCATTTCTACCATGTTGAGTCTTTACCATTTTACTGTGAGCTACAGACTTGCCTAAGAATAGCATCTCTGACATGATGAAGGAACAGCTATCACCACTTCTAGTTTTAACAACTTAACTATAAAGGCATTTTTATGAATGACTAATCACTTCTGGAACACTAAAAATGCTGGTTACTGAGCCAGCAGGGAAAAGGATGTATTTGTTCTTCTCTCTCAAAAACACAAATTCACCATTTGTTTTGTAAAAAGAGGTCCAAATCTCTTGAAAATAATTCTAAACTTTTGCAGAAGAAAAATCTCCTTCTGTTTTCCTTCATTTCTAAGTGGATGCTTCCCCAGGCAGTGGCTGCACTGTGCTGCCTGTATGCCCTGACTGAAGGAAGGATGTGACACAGGTCCAGAAACATGCTTGGCGTGGCCTTGCTCTCTGAGAAAGTTCGAGAGCGAGGATATTCCTCTCAGAGGAAGGACCACAGGTCTTTAAAATGTATGGCTTGCCTTCTTCCTCTGTTGCCCATAACTGAGATGTGGAGTTCACCACAACTGACTCTGAACCTCACTTTGCACTTGGTAAAATCTAGGAAAGAACACCAGGGATACTGGGCTCCAATTATGAAGCAAAACAATAAAACAGAGCTAAAAGTAACTTTATAGAAATACGGGACTGTCTCCAGCTCCAAGTGAATATACTTTATTATTCCAAGGTAAAAACATAAGTATAGTGATTTTTATAGCTAAAGTTTTACTCATAGGCGACTTTCCTTTAAAATAGGCTCTTCCACACATATGTAACCCACATAGTTGACACTATCACTTCACTAAGACAGGTCATAATATCTAGAATTTACTGAGCCCCTGAAACATGCTAGAAAATGCGTAAGTTTTTCTAAATGGTATTTTTGCTTAGTCCTTCGAACAACCTTTTGAGGTAAGTACATTATTATCTGCAGTTAGACTAGGAAGTACACATAAAGCATATAAGCATATGAGTAATATGCTTGTAGTCGCATAACAAGAAATCAGAGCCAGAATTAAAACAGGATGCAAGCAACTAAGTCAGCAGTCTCTAACCTGGACACTCAGCTGCCCATGGCCTCCACACCCTAACTGTGCGGCAATTGAAAGTGAGTGTAGAGAAAAGTGTTTCCCTGACAGTAATTCCAGTTTGCACACTGTTTAGTGTTCCTTTTAGGTATTGCAACATATGTGATAATTATCACAATGGGAGACTTCTAGTAAGGAAAAAACTAGAGTGACTGAAATATTTCTTTATATTTGAAAGATAAAAGTAGTACAATAAAAAAAAGTTGTACAGTAAGATGCCAAAAATTTCCAATTGATGCCATTTATTTAAGTGAATAGATATAAATTAATTTTATTTAAGTGAATAGATATAAATTAATTCTCTTTAGCATCTGATTATTTCCTAAACCATAGGCATAGAAATATATAATACATGTGAAGCATAGTTTCTTTTGTTTCTAAAGTCATTTTTTGTTGTTTAGCTATTAAAAAAAAAATATGGTCAGAATTGATAAGTGTAATCCTGTTGACACTGATATTTCTAAAACATGAAGTACAAAGAATGTCTTTATAATTTTGTGTATCACAGGGAGAATATATGTAAAGAATTAATTTAACACCAGCATGATACCCCTTCCCCCACCCCCCCCCAAAAAAGAACTTTGGCCCCTTTTGTTTTAGTCATTTTCCTTAGATCTGGGGGAACTGTGAGGCCCTCCACTTGCGCTCCACCAAGCCAGTCAGCACCACATCCCAGGATCATCTGAGAGGCTTTCTCTTTCACCACACTGAGACAACAGTGAAGCCCAGAGAGAGCAGCCTGTAGAGGCACAAAGGAATGGCGGCTGGGTGCTGTGGGGAAGATGACAGAGAACTGAGGGCCATCGGCAGCCTAGCCAGCTTGTGAAGAAATTTAATAAGCTCGTTTTCTTTTTAAAGGATAGAGTGCCTGTTTTTCGATTTTAAAACAGTGTAAAGCACAGAGAGTGTATGTATTTCTGCTAGGGAGACACATTTTTTCTGCATTTATGCATAAGCTATTGGACTGAAATTTGTTAAATAGTACTACCTACTATTACTGTCACTGCCCAACACAGGGAGTTTTCTTTTTCCCGTCTTCATAAAGAGCTTTCAGAGATACATTTTTTAAAATATTTATTTATATATGCATAAAGAACTGGGGTACAGGCCAGAGTTGCAGGGGTAGTGAGAGGATTCACCAGAGACAGAGTGGGGAACAGACCAGGCAGACTGATGAAGTACACTGTGTACCAACTTTCTGCTCCACCAGGGAGGTCACATGAACAGTCATTTTTTTTTTTTTTAAAGATCTGGGGTACAGGTCAGAGATGCAGAGGGTGAGAGGATTCACCAGAGAGAGTGGGGAGCAGAACAGGCAGATCAACAAAGTACACTGCTGAGGGAGGCAGCGGGCGGGTCAGGAGAGGTCTGCCTCGCCATGTGGATCGCCATGTGGATCACCTCCGGGGCAGGCGGGAATCGAACTCATGTGGAAGTGGTTTAAGCTTCTTTGTGCTGTGTTTTAACCCGCTGCGCCACCAGGGAGGGCCCATTTTTAACATTAAAAAAAATCAGGATACTTCTAGCTCAAAGGAGTTCATATGTTACAAGTTAGGCCATTTGGAAACTTCCTCTTTAAAACTTGGATTCTGTGAAAAACTACTGAATTAGTCGTAGCTCATTCTCGGCTGGCAACACACTGATGATACTGTTGAGCAGGTCTTACAATTAGACATCCAAAGCCTTCTGCTTTTTTTTTTTTTCTTTAAACCAAATGCTCCAGCTTTCCAGATGAATCTGAGCTACCAGATTTCCTTTAACAACATCACTTTTCTGCTTATGTTAACTAGAGTTCATTTAGAATTGCTGATCCCAAATTAATATGCTGATTTAACTATGGTTCTATTACCCTTGTTTGTTCCTATGAATGCCCTCTATAATGTTGCTTGCATTTTGCCAGTATTTTCTTCTAGTTCCCCCACTGTCCAATGACACTGTAGCCACTGCCTGCATCTATCACAACAGAGTCCTCTGAACTATGGCTTTTAGTCACCTAGCCATAAATATCACTGCCCCTTGAAATATTATGCACTAACCATCTCCCAATCAGATCTGCCCAATATGGATGTAAATTCTGCACATATTTTGGAGCTTGTGATTCCAATACTGACAACATTACCATCTACCTTTCAGGTGTATTGCCTCTTAGCCATGAATCTTGCTAACTTAAGATCTATAAGAGCTTATTATCATTCACTCTATTGAGTCATCATTCATCTCATTACGTGGTTAAAAACACCCCCACCCAGTTTTTTAACTTAAAAAGACCTTCATGTCATCTAATTCATTATCCTCAATTTATAGATGAAATAAGATGCAAAAGCATTTATATTTTTTTGACACTTACAGGAATGTGTATCAATGACAAGAAAAGAATAAATATCAAGAAATGAATCACAATTTGATTTTAAAGTTAACGAAAATATTATTGATACTGGCCATTATACTTGTACTGTTTCTCGCATACTGTAAGTTCCCAATAATGGTTCACTATAGGACTGTATAAATTTATAATTTTATATTGGTGGTTGTATTCTCTCATACACAAAGGCTGTTAGGTTTGGAGCATATTCTGCATTGGGAATCAGGTTCCCAAATTATGAATCATCTGTACACAAGGAAGTATGTGCATATAGCTGTAAAGTATTTGTTACTACTTTCAGTGCAAGCAATTATTTTACATCACAGAGACATGACCTAATACAAATCTGTCTGCAAATCAGGAAATATTGACAGATGTATTCTCCTGTATGGCTGCCTTGTTTCCAAATGTTGTTGCATAGATAAATAAACTGATAGAAGTATTTTCCTTAGGGGGAAAATGAATGTTACCAACTGTTACAGGTCAGGTAAGAGCACAAGGTATTTAAGGTTCATCTTGTATTAAACTGACTTCATGCCCCAAAGGAAAATTTGTCCATGTATAACCCATTTACTATGTGCAATGTAGTCTATTCTTCAGTTATTCTTGTGAATGAATTTTTATTTTCTAATTTTACGCTGGTTATATATAGACAATGAATATAAATTTCAAGCTTTTCCACCCTTGACAAACCATCAGTTCTTGTAATTTTTCATTAGGCTACTAAAGAAAAGCTTTGTATCGGTGATAAAAGTTCCATATATTTCTACTGTAAAATAGAGAATATCTTAAAAGAAGTGTATGGACTCAGATCAGCAAAAAAGAAGTGGGATTTTCATATTGGGCTGATATTTTCACTATTTAATAATAACTTTATGAATGATTCCATTTACATTAATTTAAAAATCAAATTAAGTGTGACTCATTGCTTTGATACCTCTGCATCTTTTCCATTTTCTCACAAGATACTTTTGATGGTAAGAAAAGACCAGACAGTAGTGATTGCTACATTATTCTACACATTTGAAACTCTCCATGGGACTACTTCTATTTCCTGTTATTTCAAGTGAATGAAGGAGGGTAACCAGAAAAGTGTATAAAATAAGGAGTAAGAAATAGGAATTAGTTTACTTTCACTTCACTATTTACAACCACCATTTACTGTACCTGTTTAAACTTTTAGTCACTCAAGCAAAAAATAAGACCTACTTATGGCTACTAGTGCGAACACCACAAAGGGTGATTCATAGCAAATGTTAATGAGCATTCAATAGATTGAATAAAAAACTATTTTATATTTCTTCCCAAAATTGGGTAAAGGAAAATAGCAATAAATATGATCAATTATGGCAGAATGATGGCATAATTCATGAAAAATCTTGAAGTATTTTCAGATCAAGCTGCTACTGAGAGAAAATATGGGAAATTCATTAAAATATCAAAAAGCATATATTTTGAGGCAATATTTACAAATGGGACACATTTCTGACTTGGCAATTATATAGCAAAAACTGGATTCAACTCCTACTACAAAAGACTCAACATGATTTGACTGTAACCAACATTTTTTTAAAAATAAAATGTTTAGTGTTAATTCAAGAAAGTACATATTATCACTGCTTGTAAGGTCAGAATCTCATAGGTTTGTAAGTTAGCAGTGGGCAAGTAAATTGTGTTACTGAGTCATAGGACACGCAGGAGCTTCTATGGTGATAAGAGAGTAGGAAAAAGCTTGGGAGGAATAAGGAAGGCCCCAGAGATAAGGGCAACAAATTCCAAAGGGAACTAATGAACTCCCACCCCAAATTAGGGGTAACAGACATTCCAGGCAAGGACAATAAAGAAAAAGGACTCTGAGGTAAGGGCTGAGATGCCAGAAGAAGTGTTTCTGGGCACAGAGACATTAAGAACTAACCAGTCACAAAGAACTAACCAGTCACAAAGAGACTGGTGGAGATTTACAATTATCAGCTTTACAATAATCAGGAAAGAAGGTCTATATTCCCTGAATCAGGACTCCACTTAAGTTTCCTGGCCCCTTCCTTGCCTGGCCCACCGGCCTAGGAGTCCCACTTTGTCTGTTCCTTTTCTCCTTAAAGACTTTTCCTAAATCGATTTCTCTAAACAAAGTTGCTTGTCTGAGTGTCAGCAAAGTTTCTGCTGCAGCATCATTAGACACCAACCCGTGTGGTCTAATGTCAGGACTCAGCATTGCCACTGCAGCCTGGGGTCCATTCCTGGCTAGGAGACTACCCTGAGAACTGACATTATGTGATCATTATCTTCGCTCATGAAGTGTGTGTAACCACTGTAACTCTATAGTACCGTGAATTAATGAGCCAAGGATTTGTTTGGACAAATGAGGAGGTAAAAATAATTTCATCAGAATCTCAAGTGAAAGGTAACCAGGGATAAACATTACCTGAAGCCTAAATTAACATGAGATAAATGCAAAAATTTTGCTTGCTGATTCCCTTGTAACTTCTTTTCTGAATTATACGAAGGTTAACATAATATTTCTTGAGGTGGTAATGGTAATCCTCTGTGCAATTATATGAGAAGTCAAGACACACTGAAATGTTTTACATTTGAAGTCCATTAAGTTTCTGATAAAACACATTACTTACTCCCTAATGCTAACTACACAAGCAATCTGTTTTCATTGTTCAAAAATAGATTAGAATCTACAGATATGAAGTATCTCAGATATGTTCTAATAACCTCTATTTTAACAAGTTTAATTTAACATCATCGATTTAAATTATAGTTCTCTCCAGACACTATGTATGATACCTGTATCATAATGTCTTTAGATAATAGGAAACAACTTATAAAAGTCAGATTTTATTGTGTATAGCACTACCCTAACACTGAAAAGTAAACATCCCAGCATGTACTATTAAGTTCTTTCTTTAATGCATGTGTTTGGGTTTATTTGCAGTAGAGTCAGTAGTAGGTATCTTCTATTTCTAATTCCACAACTCAGGGTGAGTGCAGTGGCCTGCTTCTGCATCCTACAAACATTTATTGAGTATTACTGAAGGAAATCACATGAAAGACCTAATTATATGTCCACTGTTATCAATTTCAACATCCTTGCAATGTGGATCCTCTTTCATCTCATCATGGACTATCTCAAACCACCTCTTCTGACCTCTCCCTATTTCTCCTAATTCTTATAAAATAATCTTATCCCATTATTTCTGACCACTTTGTTCTCTTTACCAAATTGTAATAAATAGAAAGGATAGGCTTGTGTCCTACAATCACCAGCTACCAGGCTAACAATGTTTTCCATCATACTCTGTGTCAAACTTAGCCCATTTGCCATTCTCCTTTGTAATTTGCCAACTCTCCATACCACAAACAAATAATGGAAAACCCTCCATGATCCCCACTTCTTACTTTTCACTAAGATTAGTTGTCAGTAGTGCCTTATATTATTTATCTACCATCCTCATTCTCTTTAATTCGTGGTAAAAAAAAATATCATTTCTCTGATAGGGTTCTTGTGAATATGAAATGAGATCACCAAATGAAAAGCATAATTAACTAAAAGCACAATTAACTTTATTATTTGCCTTTCAAGAACATTCAACAAGTATAACCATGCCTCTCAACACACTCCCTGCTGGGTGGGATGATCCAAGCTCTTTATGTTGTTTCCCACAGAGTATTCCCTAACATCTCTTTCTCCTTGTCTGTTAGCTTCTCCTGCTGGAGCACTGTGAAATCCCTCACATGCCTGTTCCCAGTCCGCCTGTTTGCTAACACATCTCTCTCTTCCTCTCTGAGAAATATTTATTCCCATGGCTTCACTGACCATAGGTTTTCAGGTTTTCAGTGTTGCAGAGTATCTAGTTGTAAACATTTCTAAATAGCTTTAGCAAAAAGCTGTTTTTACAAATAGCTATTTTTAGCATAAAAAAAGAAAAAGAAAGAAATTTAGTCATTTTAGAATGCTTACTAGGCCTTACGTGGGATCAAAGAGAAAGACTATAAAGCTAATCCCAGACACAATACCCCCACTGGGAAGATGTGCTAGGGAAAATATCATTGCCACTGCTGAAGAATGGGAGTCCTCTCTGTTCTTTCCCTTTACAGAGCAAATTCAGCACATTTCTCAAGCATCAAGGGGTCTCAAACTTGTGTCTGATTAGAGGAATTAAGATCAAATGTCTGTCCCTACTCAAACCAGAGTCAGCAAAAATTGATTTCTCTGATTTCCAGCCAGAGAAGACAGGATTTCTGGTAAGGACATTACTGAAGATAGGAAGAGTATTTTAAGCTATTAGTGACCAGAAAGATATGCTGCCATTCCCTCTCTTATACCCGACAGTTATATGTATCCTTCTTCCCAGTTTAATCTCCCAAACAACAATAGGCTTTCACCTACCCCATTGCAACTACCCATAAACAAATATACTGTCACCTCATAATGGAAGAAAGTATTTCTTTAATCACAGTATCCAAGGAAGGACCAATGCATTTCATGACAGTTGGCCTATTTATTTTACTGGAAAAAAGTTCTTAGACAAGCAGAAAGATTATGTGGAGAGTCTTAACAGTAACTATGATATTCCATAAAGTCTGTGAATAGTGCTTCTGGAGAAAGTCAGATGAGTATGGAGACAAACAGAAATCCAAAAGAACATTTATCATATTAAGAACTGTTTCTACTCCACATTGAAAACAGCCCTGCATAATTAATTCATTACAAAGTACTGAAGAATGACCTTAGGGTACAGAACAATACTGGAGGCTTGGGGTTGCTTCCTGCTCTAGGTAAATTGGGTAACCAGCAGTTCTGATGCCTAAGTTAAACTTGTTCTGGGGAAATCTATGCACATTTACTATCTTTGCCTTCATGCTTACTTCATTCCTGAGAGCTGTGGACAAGTATTGGGGTAGCTGGGATTCAGACTTTGGCTCATAAGGCAGGTAATGTTGTCCATTTGAATACTGATAACATGTTCTACAATGTGGAATTTTTACAGAATATTCATTAGGCATGAAAATTTTGTCAATCTTTCAACTCTTCATGAACAATGAGTACCTAAGTTTAACCCAAATCTCATTTCACCAACCTTCAGTTTAGCTCCATCTGAGTCCCAAATCACTTGTTTATTACTCGTGAATCAGTACAGAGCCAGTTTTCATCTCTCTCTAGACCAAGTAGAATACAAATATGCCACTGGAACGTCTGTATGTTGAGAGACATTTCCTTTCTTGCTATTGTTTATCACCACCTACAAATAAGTTGAACATTACGGCAGTACAGTTCTGATTAGTTCCAGCAGGTCATGCCAAGTGATCTTAAATCAGCCTCAAATTATGTCTTTTTAAATCTATTATAGGGCTTTCCATGAATCATAAATATGAGTTGATAGTGTTACAACAGAACAGTAGGGCACAGACAACGTGGAATAATGCAAATTCTCTACCTGACCAAACTCAAGCCTTGGTCCTCTGAGTATTCTTTTCTGATGAGGCTTCGACAGTGGCTATAAAGATGGCAAGCTCTCAGATCGATGGTTTTTGTCAACACACATACCACATTTAAAAATTGAACAAACACCTAACATCACATGGCTGCACCTACTAATGACACTAATTTCCTTAAAGTGACTGCCCGAAAGAAAACTCAAGATCTCAAAAGATTTACTATTTACTCCAGACAACACCAGATAATAGGCCCTGACCTCCCTTTCTTAGAGCATGTATTTAAAAAGATCCACAACAGAGAATCAGTGTGCATGATATATATACATCTGCTCAGGTGTATCTCTCAAAAACTTCGCTCTGAAGTGCCATCATCAAGGGTAGTGTGGAAAGTCTTCTGTTGGTTGAGATTCCTTTAATAAGTAGACAATCTTTTGAGTCATCGGCAAATCATAGTATCCAACCAAAATATGGTGAAATTTTTTCCATTATTCTAAGTAATACACTGTAGTAATCCACTAAGTAATCCACCTTTCTTAGAGATTTTTTTGGACAAGGTACATCTAGCCTTTTGCTTTCAATAGTATGTTCCACAACACCCTACATTAGAGCATATTCAAGAATTTCTTTAAGGTAGTAGACTTGTATTTTCATGGGATTTAGTGTGCACAGACCTTACCAAAAAGAAAAAAAAAATCTATAGTACTTGTTCTCCAATTCCTTTCCTCATGATGTTATTAATAGATTCTGACATTAAAAGAGGATTGAGATAAATCCTCTAGATAAATATGATACAGAATCACAGATGTCACATAGTTGTAAGACAAGATAGCAAAAATGTACAGCTATTTGTACCAGGTGAAGGCAAATCTTCTCTTGGTTATTAGGAATGAAAAGCACTTGACAATCAGTTGCTCATTGCAGGTTCTATTCCCAGAATGTTTACACTTCTCCATGAAATAAATCTGAATCTAGAACATTAGTTGAAATTAAATGAAAGTCCAGTATTATTCACCCAGGCCCTTCTGTCAGACTAGTAGGAAGGAGGAAGTGAGAAAAGTGAGAAGCATTAACAACCACTTTGGTGGAAATGTTTCTATGTTATGACATGTTATGAGATATGAAATGGAATCTTATATCACATCTTTGATATGATAGCAACTTTTTTTTTAAGGCAAAAGAAATGTTCTTGAACTTCTTAGCTTACCACAGAGTTTGCTCCATGGTTATGAATGCAATCTATATATCATTCTAGTTACTGATTATAACCCTTCCAGTTATTAGTGATAACTAGAAAAAGAAAAACAGCATGCATTTGCAAACTGTGAGAACTTAGCTGAATATATTCATAACAAGTCTCCATTGCTGGGGACTGAATGCTGTCTATCAAAATTCTTATAGTAAAGTCCCAGCCCCAGGTGTGATGATATTTGGAGGTACAACCTTTTGAAAGTAATTATGTTTAAATGAGGTCTTGCAGTTGGACCCAATCTGCTGGCACCTTGGTCTTGGGCATATTAGCCTCTGAACTGTAAGACATCAATCTCAGTTATTTCACCTGCCCAGTGTATGGTATTTTATTATAAGAGCCTGAGCTGCCTAAGACACCCATTAATCACCTGACCCCTGATTACCCTAGAATTTTTAGTGAATTCCAGAAGTGGCTTTGGTTCACCCAATAATAGTGTTGCCTCTATTTTACCTCTAATATTTAGTGAAATATTATTATTTTTCTTCCTGTAGCATATAGTTGCCCTCAAAAGTGGTATCAGTCTCTTAGGTGAAAAATACCAATAGCTAAGGTTTATTACTCCCTACCACATGCAGAACAATTTTCTAAGTGCTTTACAAGTATATGTTTTTCCTTTTGTTAATTTTCTTTTTTCTCCTTATTGAGATGATATTAGTTTACAACTTTGGATAAGTTTCAGATGTACAGTTTCTCACCTTGCAACTAAATATATCACACCACACCCAAAGTGAGTGTCCAGTTCCCACTCACCACAGTCATTCCTTTCTACCCATTCTCTCCCGATTCTTCCCTTTGCTAACCACCATCCTGTTGTCAGAGTCTAAAAATTTTCTTTTTTGTTTTACTTTTTATTTCTTTATATTCTGCAAGTGAGTGAAGTCATACAGCACTTGTGTCTAATATTGACTTATTTCTCTTAGTATAATCCCCACAAGGTGTATCCATGCTGTTACAGATGGCAAGATTTCATTTACTGTAATGGCTATGAGTATTCCATCATGTATGTGTATTACATGTTTATTCATTCATCCATCTCCAGACACTTGGGTTGATCCCACATGTTGACCTTCACAAATAGTATTTCATTGGACACTAATGTGTATATATCTTTTTAAATTAGTGTTTTCATATTTTTTGGATATTTTACCTGCATGAACTTTTCAATGATTGTGTAAGGCTCACTGGACTCATGAAGTTTATTTCAAAGGTCCATTCAAAGATAGCATCTTTAAGGGCCTACCAACAACAATTACCATCATGCTTTTCAATCACAGTGAATGTCTCACTCCCACTATTTTCTATCAATAATTGCCCCAAAGTTTCTCAGAGAACCAGTTTCAGACACAAACATGATAAATTCGTTACCCATGATAAATTTGTTCCCAAAATTTCCAATATCATAATGACCTAACTCAAGGAATTTTCTGGCATCTTTACTTAGCATAGACCAGCCTAGTTGCACAAATTTCAATGAACCACATCAGGATGCAATAAAATTGCTATGCAATTAAAATTTCATTCTGACTCTAGCTATATACCACAGGAAATAAGGGGTGACAGAAAGAGGTATAAGGAAAAGAAGCTCCTTTTAATGGTATTTATACTAGGGGTCACAAACAGGCAAAAAGTTTCTGCTTTGCTGGCAAGGAATTCTATGGGAGGTTTGGATGTTTAGTGTTGTCCTAAATACATTGTGCCCTAATCTTTGCCATTCAACAACTAAAATCTGAAAAAAAAAAAAAGATGTAAATTTAACCTAATTTGAACTCAGCAACTCAGAGCATCAGATAGGATTTTTTCTTAATTCTTACTATAGCAATCTTGCTGTTGCAAAAAATACTTTGACATAATACATAAAGTGCTTGGTACTCTTACTATATCTTGAACCAAAATTTTAAACTTTGATTTTATCATTCTGTCAATAATTTCTCCAGTACAGCTAAAAGCAGCCAACCTTTCTTCTCTACCTTGTACTCTTTAGTTCGTTCTACTAGTTCTATCTCAACCAACTCATGTTTTTTTCAAAGTCTTGTTCTTTACAGCCATTTTATTTTAGAGGATTATTTATGTAACTTTCACAGGTTATGACATTTACTATTCGAGTTCCCAGTTTTGCACTAATTATACCTTCAATGCTTCCAAACCCAACCAATGTAAATAATTGTTTTAATAACTTTTGTTAAAGGACATCAAATGCTTTCCTTGAGGGACTGCTGCCTCTTCTAGAATCAAATTTAATGGTCAGAATTCTACCATGCCAATGCTAGAAAATATTCTGATCTATAGCAGGAGAAAATTCACCTGATAGGGAAATTATGAATTAGGGATGAACCAGAGGACAGGATTCAGAAGCAAGCCACCAGAGAGCAGTGGCTCAACATCACCAGATACTCTGGAAAAAACATGTCCAGGTCCTTGGCAACTGATGACCCTTAAGAGTGGACACCTGTTCTCCACTCTTTCTCCCCTGTCTCAAAAAGAACAAAAGTCTCTTATTACACATACATAGCAGAGTGTGCACACCCTTTCACAATTACATATCTAATTCTCTAATGCAAGTCCTAAGCCAGTTCAAATAATTGGAGAAATTGAAGCCATAACTGAAAACAGCAGTCTAGAATATAAGTATCCTGTCATCCACTTTGGAAGGACAGATCAATAATACAGGGAATTTCCAAGAAAATATTAGACTAACACAAATGGCAAATACATACTACATAGCCACTATGTTAAGATACCTAGACTGATATCATCAATATTGCGGTAGACACAGCAGTCACTATTTCTCTGGATTGCTTTCTCTTCCAGATAATGATTGGAAACTACACTTACCACTCCCTATCAGCAGATGCCGTTGAACTTAACTTGGCTGACAAAAAGTAAATGGAAATAACTGTCACTTAAGGTCAGAACATTTTTAGGCTGATTTGCCTTCTACTTAATCTTACCCTACCATGGTGAACACTGACACTCCCAAGGAGGTAGCATATCACCAAAAAGTGAGGCTCCACTACACAGGTGGCTGAGAAATTGAATATTCTGAAAAATGCTCCCTTCTCACCATGCAATGAGTATGTAGTAGACATAAGACATAAGACCTGCTGTTGTAACCCCTGAAAAGTTGTTGTGTTATAACAGAAATCATGCTAACAGAAGCCCAGATCTGTTTGGACCCTTTATACTCTACATACTGAACAGTTGCAAGTTATGACACGGGGCTGTCACACAAGCATTTCAAATTTAACATGGCCAAAACAGAACTCATGAACTCTTCCAAAAACTGTTCATCCTCCATTGTTTCCTGTCAATAAGTTTTCCAGCTACATGTTTGATTAAAAACCTAAGAATATTTCCTGACTCTTTCTAACTCTTACTATTCACCTGCTATCAATTTTCAATTATTACTCACATGCCATTGTTTCAACTCCCAGTTTTTGAATAATCCTGGACTCTATAGCAAAGACTTAAAAAAAAATCTCCTAGATGAAGCCACAGACCTACCCACATTAACGACTGCCTTAATAAGCCAACTACCATGCAAGAGCCAGCAGTTTTTTTTTTGCTGTTGGTTTTTAAATTTAGATTTAATATCTATAAATCAAAACCCATCAAACTACTTCTTATTTCTCTTAACATCACAGTTGAGATTCCTGGCAAATAGATTTACAGTTGTGCATAGTCTAGCCTTTTGTTCATTATAATTTCATTCAGGAGTGCTGACTGGCATTCAGTTCATAGGACATTATATCACATTCCCCATATCAGAACTTATGTCCCTGCTATTATGTCCCCTATATAGCATAATACTTGCATACTGTTCTTTCTTGCATGGACTTATTTTAGTTGCAATCTTTTTTTAGTGCTCAGAAACAAGGGGTTGGTTGATTTGTTTCTCATACCTCATGGTACAGAAGCTGACAGCTTTTTGGATTTAAGTTGCAGAAACTATTAAAGCCCCTCCATATCTAGGGAGGTTAAGAAGATGACAGAAAATACAATACTTTGAATTTTTCCTCCTATAACTTAAAGTCAATTTTTTAAAAAAGACTATTTTGGGCCCTCCCTGGTAGCACAATGGGTTACGATGCAGCACTGCAAGCTAGCCACAGCTGCTTCAGTGCAAGTTCAATGCTTGTCCCCAGAGGTGACCCATATGGCATGGCAGACCTCTCCTGACCCACCTGCTGCTCCCCTCAGCAGTGTACTTTATTGATCTGCCTGTTCTGCTCCCCACTCTATCTCTGGTGAAGTCTCTCAGCACCCTTGCAACTCTGGCTTGTATCCCAGTTTTGTTTTAACATAGAAAAACTGGGATGTAGGCCAGAGGTGTGTGGGGGGAAAGTGGGGTGCTGAGAGCACTCACCAGAGACAGAATGACAAAACAGGTGGATTTACTGAAATATGCTGCTAAGGGGAATCAGTGGGCAAGATAGGACAGGTGTGCTGTGTCATATGTGAATTAGTCCCCTGGCTGGGGATCAAACTCAGACTGCAGCCATGAAAACACTGAAACTTAACCCCAATGCAACCAGGGAAGCCCTAAAGCTAACTTTGAAATAAAAATGCCTGCAGCTTGACACATATGAATGGTCTAACCCTTATATATCCAGGAAGCATTTCAGCAAATCACTCACATGTTAAAATTCAGATTTGAAATAATGTTTGTTTAAAAAGTTTTTAGTATTGGCCCTCCCTGGTGGCGCAGCGGGTTAAAGCACTGCACTAAGAAGCTTAAGCCACTTCCACGTGAGTTCGATACCCGCCTGCCCCGGAGGAGATCCACATGGCGCAGCAGACCTCTCCTGACCCACCTGCTGCTCCCCTCAACAGTGTACTTCGTCTATCTGCCTGTTCTGCTCCCCACTCTGTCTCTGATGAAGCCTCTCGCCACCCCTGAGCCTCTGACCTGTACCCCAGTTCTGTATGCACAAATAAATAAATCTTAAAAAAAAAAAGTTTTTAGTATTTAATAGGGCTAATCATCTCTTGGTAACAAACTGTTATGGATTCCAACTACATAGTTTTATAAACTCTAAGTAATACCATATTGTTACATCATACATAATCATTTTATGTAACAATCTAATGAGATAGAAAGTTGAACTATAAATTTTCATGTGAAACAGGTAAAAATGTGTCTGAAACAGAATCCATTGGTGGGATTTAAGAAGAGATGTTTTAAAACCCATTTAAAGAGTAATTTATGAGTCTTAAAGGATATTTGGTCTCCAATCAATAAATCATGAGCCAATGGGATTTCTTAATGAGCACCATGTCTGCAATAGATAGTAGCGTTTTGGCAGTTCCCACAGGAAAATTTTTAAAGTGAATCCAAATTTTCCATGGCTCTCTCTGACTTTTCCTTCATAGTGTTTCTTTTAAGAGAGACACAAGCTCTCATACCAAGTGGAAGGACTGTGAGAACTGTCACATAAATGTAAATTTATGGGCATTAATGGATATTCTCTTGAAGCTGCCTAGGTAGTGCTCAGAGAAAACAAGCATTGTCATAAACAGCAAGGAAGAGGACTTAAAAAGTTGCAATGTGGACTTCTGACACAATTCTAAAGAGGATGACAGTATAATTAAAGTATGGTTTGAATTTCTCAAACAGAAAGTTTTTTTTTTTCAAATTATGGTTATTGAAGTCAAGTTGATTTAATTATTTTATTTGCTTTGGGAGATTGTAAGTTTAAACATATACAAATGTATGTTTTCACATCATGATCACAACTTGTGCCCCAATAATCCTCCACTATGTTCTATGGGTCCCCTTCTCCCCACTTTCACCCTGGGATGCTCCCATTCTGACTGCCTCCGCTTTTCAGTCATGTGCCAGGAGTACATTATTGCTTGGTTTTGATTGACTGTTTTGTTTCTCTATATTCCACATGTAAGTGACACTATCTGGTATTTGTCTTTTTATTTGTGACTTAACGAATTCACTGACATATGTTTTGTGGTCCAGTCTGAGGTCTATCCTGGAGAATGTTCTGTGTGTACTTGAAAAGAATGCATAGTTAGCTTGCAGTGGAGTATTGTATAAATTTGTTTAGCCATGTGGTATAATTCCTCGTATAAGACCATTGTTTCCTTTATTTTCTGACGGGTTCATTAGTGAAAGTGAGGTGTTGATATGTAGATGTTTAAAAGTCACGTAACATTCACCGGCAAATATATTGGTCAGAAATTACGTAATTTGAAAATTCAGCTGGATGAAATGAAACAAAAATTTTGTAAAGGTTTTCTAAACAGTAAATCCTGATCCATTTAAATATTTAGATTTCAAATAAAAAATCTAGAACTGCTACCTTAGTCATCATTTATTGAGCTCTTATGTGTCAAGTATTGTGCTCAGAGATGGGAGAGAAAAAAAAAAAAAAGATAAAAAGAAGGAACTTCAAGCCTGGAGTAGACATTATACCTGTCTGCTCATGAATGATTTTAATAAAAGGGCTCATTCCTTAAAACCACTTTATTGCCATAAACTCATTAAAATTGAGTGCAGATTCTTCATAGAGATACTTGTCACCAATAAGAAGTTTAGAAGTAAGCACACATTGTTTGTAAAGCAAGACATTCGGTAGCCTTCAAATCTCTCATTTTTCCCCCTAGGCTTAACTTCAGAGAAACGCCACAGCTCTCAGTTCTCCAACAATAATGGCTACCATTTAATGGTCATCTTCTAAGTTACTGAACTTAAATTTCTACCCAAGCAAGCCAATTCGTGGGTTAATTCAACACATTTTGCGGTACTTACACATAGATGTTTTCATGCAATTCCTTTCCCCCCGCTTTTCTAACAACTATTAGATCATTGTTACATCATTACATCATTCCTTGACATCCCCAATTTATCAGTCACTCCACTTGCCCATCTGTGTTTTCAGAATTTAAGAAACCATGAACTATTATTTCTTCAGTACTTCCTCTGTGCCGGGTCCATTTCTAGAGGCTGGGAATGCAAATGTAAACAAATACTAAATCCTAATGGCTTCTTGTGTGAAGTTTAAAATCTGGGAAGTGAATTGTGCCATGAAGATTTAATTATGTTGTCAAGTAGTGACAGATACTATAAAAAAATAACATAGTGCAATGTTAGTTATAGAGCTCTTACCCAATTTACTCATTAATATAAAAAGAAATGCAGAAGTCAGGAAGAATAATGAGGAGATGGCATTTGAACAGAGACTAGAAAGATCAAGTGTAGAGTCATTTTAAGCGTGAGCACTTGCCAAGGTCCTGTGGCAGAAACATGCTTGGGAGCTCTAGGAAGAGAATGTGTCCTGAATACTGTTATCATAGGGCTAGTGTTATGCCAAATTACACAGGATCTTCTGTGTTAAGACATATAGTGCTAAGCAATTTGGAATGTATATTAAGTGTAAAAAGCTCTGGGCATAAGTTATATGACATTTTGTTTACAAGATTAACCTGCCTGCTATGTGGAGAACAAAATATAAGGGACAGGAGTGGAAACAGCAAGATGAGTTCAGAGATTAGTTCTGTTCTGAGATAATGGTGACACTTATTTTGTATATAGTTGCTTATGGGCTTTTATTGTATTGTTTAAAGATGTATCTTTATTCATCTTTTATTGTTGATATCCAGCAAATAGCTGGCAGATACTAGAAGTTTAATAAATGCTTGAGGTTGGCAGTGAAAAGGAGGTTCCAGTAAATAATGAATTTTATAATTCTTGAATCAGTTGAAAGTAGATGGGAAATCATTCCTTTTTCCAAAGAATAGAAAAATAAAAGGTTTCCTTATTTTTTCAGTGAAAGGCATAATTTTGTTGTTCTACTTAAAAATCAAAAATGTCAGATCCTACTTATAATTCAACATTAAATGAGTGAAACCATGAAGGTTTCATTCTGCTAGGATTGACAATTGACTTTAAGGGTTATAGGAATAAAGATGGAAATGGTTTATATTTATTAAAAATGGACAATGTCTTTAACATGATAGAAATAACCAGCCCTACATTCACTCTTAGTGGGTGGCACTGTGCTCTCCAGAAATTCGAGGTCATTGAGCAGATGGTCCATTATTAGGGTAGAGTAAAAGAAGATAAATCTTTCATCTGAAATTAGTTTAATTTAGGAAGAAAAATTTCACTTTCACAGATGTACTTTGAAGTTGGCACAAAAATGAGAACATGTTGAATTTAAATCGATTTCTGATTCCTTATGTTTTCTGTTAACTATTAATCAAATGCTTTTCTGCTGTATTTGGCAAAATAATGATAAAGAAAACATTAATCCTAAATCCAATGAGTAATCATCTAAGAAGCATTTTTACAAGATTGTTTATGGAACTTCATTTTACAACCCATTCAGGCCCTGGCACAAGAAATTTAACATCTGAATAGTCAATATCATTCACAGATTGATTCTTTGTTCAAAAAAAAAAAAATAAGGAAAAAATGGGCATGTGTCTGATTCTGAGTCACTTGTCTGTGTTGTAAAATTCAAAAACAATTAAAGCATGTGATTCACCTTGCACAGAAAGAGGGTAAGGATGTTCTGATGAGTGATTCCAGATGGCTATAATGCTGCTTAGACATTTGGTGTAAAAATATACCCACATTCAGATGTAGGCTTAAAGTGTACATTCAGAGATGTCTGAGCATGTGATAGACATTAAGGAAACTTCTGCTTGCAATATTTTTAATCCTGACACCTGGCATCATGGTTTTTTTTTTTTTTTTCCCAGTGAGATCTGTTGTAATCTTAAGGTATTTGTTGGTAATAACAATGCTATTTGTGAGTTGCTTAGGTGGAAAATATTCCCAATTCCTACTTATCTCACATATTCCACATCTAATTCATCAATAAATCCTGTCATCTTTGAAATATATCCAGCTCCTTCGTATCTCTCATTCCTTTGACATTATCATTCACACTTCCCTGCATTATTGTAAAAGCTTCCTATCTTTTCTCCCTTCTGCCCAAAGGACCCCTCCCCAAGGATCCACAGGATGAAGTTAACACATAAAAGCTACTATATGTCTCCTCTCTTTAAACTCCTACCATGTTTTTCCATCAGCATGAAAGACAAAGTCAACAGACTGAGACTATGTAATCTGTGTCCGTTAGGTCCTTTCCAACCTCATCTCCTGTAACTGTCCTCTCTGCTCCCTCTTCTGACACACTGGCCTCTTTGCTGTCCCTGAAATAGAGCAGATATACTTTTTTTTTTTGTATGTGTATTTTTCTCTTTCTGGAGTATTTTTCCAGGTATTTGCACAGGCCACTACTTCCCTTCTTTCAGGATTTTATTGGAAAGCCACTCTTTCATCTTTCATTAAAATTACCCTATGTACAGTCAGACTACTATGCTAACCCAAACCTATCTTCTTACCCTGCTGGATTTTCTTTCATTGTCAGTTTGTGGGTCCACAAAACTCCACCAGTAAAGTGACTCAGCTTCTAACTTTCAGGCTTTATGACCCTCATTTCACATTCTAGAAGGAAAATATGACTAGCCAGACCAAGGCAGTTTTACCAGAGAAGCAGAAAGCTGTGATAAAACAGTGGTTCCTGTGACCTCACTACTGCAGGTAGGAAACTGCTCAGAGCAAGGACCAAGGAAAACTCCCCAAAGTGTCTACTGAAACTTTAATCCCAATGTCTCAAAAAGCAGGATTTGATATTAATTACTAGTTATGTTATCCTACAATGAATAGCATTCTAGTCAGATGAGAACTTTTTTTTAAAACTTTAGCATCCTTGCTCAATAGTTATTTTTTTTTTAATTCAAGTAGTAGGCTAGTTGTTTACAAGGTAATATTAGATGAGCCTTAAAAAGTATTGTCTGTTTAGTCAGTTTTGCACTCTAGCTTTTACAACTTAATTTTATAAACTATACATATTAGTTAGTAAATTTTCTCCATTCTCCTATGGAAACCAGACCCTACATTAAACAGAATCCTCTTCTAGTTCATCTACTTCTCAAGGTATAACCTAGATAAAATGTCTTAAACATGAAATAGATTTAAAATAATTTTAATATTTCCTTATTAGATGGCTAATAATATTTCTTTGTGACCAGATATTTAAGCTTAGCCCCCTCTGCTTTAGCACCCAGCCAGTGTTGGAAAGTTTTATTACACAGTTTATCACATAATCTATTTCTAAAAGTGTGTATGTGTATACCCACATCTGTAAATGCTTACATACACTCTTTAAAGCCCAAAATTGATAAGTATAAGTTTTAATTGTCATTTCTTGACATCTTAACATATTACATACATTTAATTTTATTATAAACTTCCTTTCCTCTTCATAATACAGTGCTGAATTTATAAAGTGCTGTGCTAACTTCAGAGCAGACTTGGAATTCCCAAAACAATTGTGAGTTACTGTCAGTCTTGTTGGCTAATTGTTTAATTTGTAAACAAAGGTAAACAATGATCCATTCAAGGCTATTTTGAGACATTTTTATTATTTCCCTGAGCCAGACTTTTGAAGTCTGCAAGGGTTAAGTGCTTATTCTTGTTTCTATTTTTCTTCTAATGATATTTTCCCAAGATAACACTGGTAGAAATTAAATGGTTCATTGCTTTAGGGGAAATTTTACTCTTTGCTCAATAGTTTAAATTTAAGGTATGTTTTTCCCCCTTTGTATTTACTTCCATTTGACAAGCTTCAGGCAGAATTTAAAGCTGGAATCCAATATACCTAAATGTTACATTAATAAGATAGAATCTTTGAGATTTATTGCTCAACAAGACCCTCTCTTCTCCCAGTAAGTTTAACGAAATTTTAGTCAACAAAAGAATTCATAAAATGAGGACAATCTCTATCATAAGTGCTGAGAAGCATGGAATTCTATAAGAATCTAAGTTGAACACTAATAATAGATACTCAATAGGTAATAATAATTGCCTCAAAAAAATGTTAAAGTAAACTAACAATGTCTTGACATGGAAATAATAAGTATTAGTAACAAATTAAATGAGCTTGAGCAATGTTTTTAAAAAGTTTCTTGGGTGATGCTAATATACTAAGCCTGAGAACACCACTGTAAGGCAAGATATTTCTATGAAATGTACCTCACTGGGGTATGTTAAGGATTCAATAAGTAAGTTATAGACAAAAAAAAAAAAAAAAAATGGAGTGTTCCCTAAAGATGCTTACTATCAAATCTCACTTCTATAGGAAGCTCTCACATTTCTTTCTGTATCAGTCTATAAAAGTGCTATCTGAAATCCAGAATTTAGACAAGGAAGTCGAGGATATTGTTCCCTGCTAACCATAGATCACTTATATAAAACAAAGATAACATCTTCACATAAATGGCATAATTTTTACTAAGCAGTTTTACCTTTATTAACTCTTGAGATTCACCTGATCCTTTGAGTTGAATCATTCATTGTTACAATGCTAACACCAACTGTGCTGGGCCCTAAAAAGGCAGGGGTCCTGACCACCCCTCCAATTCCCAGACTCAAATCTGTGTCCTTTCTTTGGAGACAGGCTGGTCTCAGAAGAAAAATACTAGCAGAAGATATTCCAAAGACAGTAAAACCAGATTTTTTTTTGGCAAAATGCAAAATTCTATTTATGCTATCATCAGTTTATTTCACAAATCTGTTCCAATCCACCCATGATCTTGAGAGAGTTACATTTCAGTCCCACAGAACAAGCAGCAAATTTCTAAAGCTTTCATTTGCTGTACTCTATCTTCATATGGTGGCTTCCACCTTATTATATGTAGCTATATCTTCCTATTTGACTTGATATCTTGTTTAAATCCCACATAAGAGAATTCAGTTTTTAAGATTATTTTTTCTTCTAAAAAACAATAAGGAGAGAAAAGGAAGAAGGATAGATGAGATAGAAGAAGAAAGGAAAAGGAAGAAAGAAACTTAATGACCCACCGTTATGTTGACTGTAAAAACTACTTTAGCTATTTAGATATGAAATGAAGCATTTGGAGAGGAAAGCTTTAAAATATATGAATTACTGTATTAATAGTACTAAAAAGAAAGCTGGAGTTGCAATAATAATTACAGATAACAAAGACTTCAGAACAAGAGTAGCATAAATTCAGAGGTAAAGAGCAGCATTACATCATGATAAAGAATCAGTGCCCATGGAGATGCAATAATTTTAAATGTGTATGCATCTGAGTGTGATGCAGATGCACAAAAAAGCTTGAAAGTACACAAAGTAAATATGAAGAACTGAATGGAGAATTAGAAAAACCATCCATTCTGAACTGGAGACTTCAACACTTCTTTCTCTGTTTGATAGATTAAAGAGGCAAAAAAAATCAGTAAGGATACAGATGACCTACCAACATAATCAATATGATCTAATTAGCATGTACTGAATGTACTGAAGACTCCAGTCACAAAGTACCTTCGTTACAAGATTACATGCAGCATTCACTAAAGTACACCACATTCTGAGACACACACCTTAATATGTTTTACAGACTAGAAAGCTTACAATGTTCACAGACCATAGTAGAATTAGGCTAAAATAAGTTAAAAGAGCAGGAAAATACCCATATTTCTAAATAACCTATGAGTAAAAGTTCCCATGGAAACTTTAGCATATTTTGAGCTAGATGAAAATTAAAACACAAATTCTCCTCCATTTACAGATTATCTACTAGGTAACAGGAGCTGCCTTTTACATGGATTGTAGCATTTAATGTGCACAGTAATCCAGTAAAGTAGTCTTCATTAACCCCATTACACAAGAAGAAATTTGAAGTACAAAGAAGTTCAAAAAATAAGTTTAAAAACATCAAAATTGGTGAGATACGGCTAAAGCCATCTATAAAAGACATTTGATAGAGTCAAGTGTTTATATTAGAAAATAAGAAAGATCAAAAATGAACAGCATGTGATTTCACTTTAGGAAATTAGAGAAAGAAAAGCAATTTTAGCCTGGGGTAGCAGAAAAAAAAATGCAATTTAAAGGGGAATCAATACAATTTCAAAATAGGAAAAGACAGACTATTATGTGAAACTAGTTCTTTGAAAACCAACAAAATTTGATAAACCTCTAATTAATCCAACCAATAAAGAAGAAAAACACAATTTACCAACATCAGAACTGAAAAAAGGATCAATGATACTAGTAATACAGAAATAGTACCAAAGACTTTATTCTCACAAATTTGACAATGTAGGTAATGTTGGAGACTTTGTCCCCCTCGCGGTTTATGGGGGGGGGGAGGGGCAGAACAGGCATGGTCTCAAGGTGGGAGTGGCATTGGCGAGTGGAGATTCCTAGAAAAGGGGAGCGGGCGCGAGGAAGACAGGGGAGTCCGAGTTGGGTGCAAGTCTCCCTGCTCTGACTTCAGCAGAGGTTTATTTTATACATTTTAAGCAGGCAGAGGTGTGACATTAGCATATGAAATGGGCTGAGATCACAATCACCTTTTTTCTAAGAATAGTCTGGGGTCTTTGTGACCTTTAGTTGAGATTATAACATTTTTAAAATCAATCTATCAAGGTTAAAACAGGTACATAGGGCCCTCCCTGGTGGCGCAGCGGGTTAAAGCACTGCACTGAGAAGCTAAAGACACTTCCGCATGAGTTCGATTCCTGCCTGCCCCGGAGGTGACCACATGGAGTGGCAGACCTCTCCTGACCTGCCCGCTGCTCCCCTCAGCAGTGTACTTTGTCAATCTGCCTGTTTTGCTCCCCACTCTGTCTCTGGTGAATCCTGTCACTGCCCCTGCACCTCTGGCCTGTACCTCAGTTCTGTATGTACAAATAAATAAATCTTTAAAAAAAAAAAAGGTACACAGATTCACAAAGTTTAAGACTAATGTTACTATATTTACCACAGTGAAGATTAACCAAAATAAAGTCTCTTAAACCTTATCTACTACTTAACGGCTTTCATTCTCGTTGAGACATCTAGGGGGTAAAGTGAGGGCAGGAAGAGGAAATTTTTTTGTAAACCAAATAATAGTAAAGTTCTTTGAAAAACTTGTTAAAAAGTTTAAGTGAATATCCTTGAAGTCTAGACAGTAGAAAACCAGATTAGCTCTGAATTGGCGACTAGGGTGAATTTTCATATCTAAAGACAAGATAGTAGAGAGTTTGAGTGGTTATTTAGAAACTGAATAGAAGGTTATGTGAGATAGTGGAGTGATGAGATTTGGGTTTTCCTCCTTCGGGCAGTAAAAGAGTATGTTTCAGTATTGCCTCAATATTGACTTTGCAGTAACAGCCAATTGTTTTTATCAATCAGCCAATTGTAAGATCACTTTTGACTTCAAGAGGAATTTCTCACCCTGGTGCAGTGGTTGCTTGTCTGGGCCAGGTAGCACCATATGAGGCTAAGGCAATCCAATTTAAAACTGAAGGTTGCTCAGAATATTTTGATACTATGATTAAACAAAAAAGGGAGGTCATAAGTTAGCATGGAAAGTCTGATTTTTCAGAGCACTTCCGTCTCTATCTGGTATATGTCAGTCGAAAGAGGTTGCATAGCTTGTGTCAAGGTAAAATGAAGCAATTTCTGGAAATACACAACCACCAAAATTCATACTTTGATAAATGTAACCTGAAAAGATCTATGCTTATTACTGAAATTGAATCAATACTTAAAGCCTTCTAAAAAATTAATGACCAGGCCTGTATGTTTTAACTGATAAATTCCACCAAATATTTAAGGAAGAAATACATATTCTCTACACTCTTTCTTAGAAAATATAAGCAGAGACACTTTTAATTTATTCTCTAAAAATGAATTGCATTTCTAAGAAAGAAACCAACAGAACCATATTCTTCAAGAATAGATGCAAAATATCTTCAACAAAACATCATCAAATATATTTCAGCAATATACAGAAAGAATTATACACAAGAAAATAAGTGGAATTTATTCTGGATTTCCAAAGCTGGTTTACATGTGAAAATCTACCAGTGTAATCTATCACATGAGCAGGTAAAATAGAAAAAGGCACTGAAATATATTTCATGTAATTCAGATCCATTCATAATGAAAACAATACTCTGGAATAGAAGGGAACTTTAACTTGATTTGTAATATCGGCAAAAACCTATATCCAACATTGTAGTTAAAGACAGCAGAGTAGATGTTTTCCCACTAATGAGGAAAAGATAATCTTACCACTTCAGTTCAGCATCATATTGAAAGTCAGTATGATAAAACAAAAGATAACTGAGCACAGGTTGTAAATAGTTGTGGATTTATATGATTAGAAAGAGATCCTAAAGAATTTTCATGTAAAAACTCCTGTAACTAGTAATAAACAAGTATAACAGGATAGAAATCTCAGTTGCTCTCTATACCAGCAATCAATAATTGAAGTTTGAAACTAAGGGGGGAAAAGTTTGTAACAGTATCAAAAAAGTACTTAAATCTAAATGTACCATCAAAATCATATGCAGAAATCTATACAACACTCGTGAAAGAAATCAAAGACTAGTAAATGGAGCGATAGTCCAAATTAATAGGATAGAAGTCTCAATATTCTGATGATGACAAATACTTTCCAAATTGGTTTGCTCAACACATTAAGAATCAAAATCTGAGCAAGTAGTTTTATAAATAAAACATATCTAAAGTTCATACAGAAAGGCAAAGTATAAAAATGGTCAAAAAATATTGAAGAGCAAAGTTGGAGAATGTACAATTATCTAATTTCAAAGCTTCATATAAAGCCACAATAATCAAGAAATGTTAATGGTTAATGTTAAAAGCTAGATTTGTCACGTTACAGGTTACAGACAGATGAATGAATAATTAAGAATGACACATATGGCAACAGTTTAACACTAGCGACAGCAGTGTGAACTTAGCTTAATATTTACAAATTTGAGGTTAGAGAAGTATGCGCACAAAAATGACCAAGCACACACATGTATGTCATGTGTGTCAGCAGAGAGGGCTTTAAAGGTATTGCTAACACTTCAGCAGCAATGGGACCAATTAGGGCACAGCAGTCAGGTTCTCATACAGTTCCAAGAAAAGGAAGTATGGTTCTTTAGAGAATTGACCTCAGAAATGGGTTAGTCCATAGGTTTACAAGAAGTACTTTGAGCTTGAACTGCTGGGGTGGGGAGTTGGGAGGAAACAAGCTAAAACAAATCAGTACCATAATGATGCCATGTCAAAGGGATACAGGAGTCAACTAAAAGTGTTCCCAATTTAAATAACAAAATAAACTTTACTACATAATACCTAAGATATAAACTAAATATCCATGTGCTATACTAATAAAAAATATAATTGAATAGAGAAATGACTGAGAATAGATAAATCTATGTAGAAGAACTCCAAGTAATTTACATAAAATTCTCTATGCATGGAGGTGGAATACAATTCCACATTCTTTAGTGGAAACTAAATATAAGGACTTTCTCCCAGACAGTATAGCATGGAAAGAGGGGAAAAAAGAGTAAGTTGATAGTGGAGAAATTTGATCAACACTACCCCAGCCAGAAGTTCAAGATCAACACTGAGAGTGATAGTTCATGTCAACAGTATGCGCCCTAAATACAATATGATTGGACTGGTGTTTTAACACCATACCTTGTTTTCTTCCTCCATACCTGTTATTGCAGTCTAACACTAAAGAGGTAAACTGAGAAACTAGCATTATCAGGAGGAGGTATGGAGTCACTGCTATTGATTGTTATGTGGTATCCCAAATGGGATTATGGAATAGAAAAGGGATAGTTGGTGAAAGTTAAGGAAATCTGAATGAAATGTAGACTTTGGTAAATAATAATGCAATGACATTGGTTCATTAGCTGCAACAAAGTACTAACTACGGTACTAGAAGGAGCAAGCAATAGTGAAACCTGAGTAGAAGGTAGAATTCTGTACTCTTCCCACTTTTCTATTTATCTAAAACTATTCTAATACTATTTAAAAACTGGGTAAGCATTTTCTGAAGTTCCTATTTTTTTTATTAAAAAGTTTATTTTTACATCATTTAGCACATTTTTTTTTCATCTCAGTTGTAATCCCCACGGGTTTCCCATCACCAAATCACCCCTGTGCCACCACCATAGTCCCGTGCATTTCCC
>NW_004567102.1:31295371-31454490 GCF_000260355.1 Condylura cristata
GGTTAGATATATTGAGATAGTTTAATTAAAGCGCAAGGGCATATTTACAGCTAAACAAAGAGCTGTGTGACCAGAACATTAGATATGACTATAGATATAGTCATAGAAATAGTCAGAGGACACTGGATGAATAGTTGGGAGAGCTAGGAACACCACATCTCCCAAAAACCAAAGAAATGATCATATCAAGAATAAATGAAAAATTATGAGCATCAATTTTACAAATCTAGATGTCTGCAATAGTCCTTTCTCAATTCTGACCTTCCCCAAAAATGTAAGCACTATTTCTGTACTCTGTAAATTCTGACTGAAAAATGAAATGTCTGATCCTGACAGCTGGTAGAATTTCTCTTGCTTTGTAATAGCTTCTGTCCTTCTGTTAAAATTGGCCACAATTGGAATGATTCCCCCCTTCTCTCATGTCTCTAGAAAGGGTGTCATATTTCTTGTTTTACTTCTATACAACTACCTTGCTTTGTAACATTGCAAACCATTTGGATGAGAAAATAATTCGGTAAACAGAAATGGCACTCACTGGGTCACAAATCTGCTTCCAAAGGGAAAGTATACTGTGGAATCAAATGGAAAAAAGCAGCATCTGCAAAATGTTTAATATGCATAATTTAACAGATCTAATCTCACTTAGTGATTATTATGGAGAATACTAATGAACTTCTCCCACTAAAATCCTAGCTCCTCAACTGGGATCTGAGACTACATATGCCTTGTTTTTTTTTGTTTTTTTTTTTTTTGTTTTTTTTTTTCCCTTGCAACAGTTTTAGCCTAAACTGTTTGAATAAGAAAGCAGCACAAAATAGCTTTGTAAAGTCACTTCAGGCTAAAAATCATTTTCCTCAGGTGAATTCTGTAAAGCTAACAATATAGTCAAGCAGGAAGTGAATACCCAAGATGGCCTTGGTGCCCAAAGAAAGTCTAATTAAAACAGGAAAAGTTACAATTATGATATTCAATATTTTCATAGTGGGAAGAGTACAAATAAGCAAAAGCTACACAAACAGCTTCACTTTACACAACTAACACAACTAACATTTACTGAGAATGTCTCATCTGCCTCATTCACCTCAGCATATATGAAGTGTTATAATTCCACAATTGGAAGTAGTTTTGAATGAGATGAATATGGTCTGACTACAATATACAGATTATATTAATTTAAAATTGTTAAAATTTACCACTTTTATTCCTTTAAATCAGGTCTCACTGCACTTAGAGAATCTGTGACTATCAGAAAGATGAGCTCTCAGGCAGAATGTGATTATTTTTGAGCTGAGTGAAGCCTGCTTTTTCCAGTCTCAGTAAGCAGTGAGGTGGAAATTTATAGAGGGAGCTAGATAAGGTGTCTGGTCTATTGTAACAGCCACATACTCATTCACTATTCATCTTTGAAATTTCCTCTGTTCCTCCAAGTTTGCATGTAATAAAATTGAGGGTGGACAACAAAAGTCAAAGATCATGACAATGAATTTGGGACTGAATGAAGTGATTTATGGAGAATGAGAACAAAAGAATATTCTTTTGACATCACTTTCAACATATGAAACTAGACATTCATTTGCAGTAAAGTAGATATTGAATATGAAAATCTTTTTAAAAAGAAATCACCTGTCTATATTTGGAAAGCAATTTTCATTCTGAAAGAACATTTCATTGGTATTCATTCATATACAGCTCAATAAGCTGGTAGGCACCTGTCCATGCCCTAATCCATGGCACGTCAAGAACTCGCCATCTGTCTGGTGACATAGTACATGTCCTGACAGAATTAACTAGAGTGAGCATATAGGTTGTGGAGATGTTGTACTATATACATACACAACACAGGTATGTATATACACACATACACATACATAAATCACATATATCCTGTGTACAATGGAATTTATATACATTGATATATAGTTTTATATACATATGCACAAATAGATATAGGAAAACAGTAGGTTTTGAAGAAAATAATTTAGACAGTGGACTGTGCAAAAGCAAATGTCAGCATTAATGTATTAGAAGATGGTTTGACCAATACTATGTTACCGATGGGGGTATTTCCCATAACCCTTAGATGTCTCTTAAAGGACATACAATGGGAAAGGCACACATATACCACAATATGGATGCCAAGTGTGAAGATCCAGAGAATACTTTCCAAATGGAAAGCTGTGATTCTCATATTAGCCTCCTCGCTCATGAAGCCATGAGCAACTAACTCATGTAGTATCTGTCCTTTGCCTTCTTGTCATTGATTCAGGAATGCATGTTGCCCTGTAAAAGTTTAATTATCACCTCATTTGCATAAGCTGAAATGCTCGTTCCCCTATTCTGTTTATATTGTTCTAATCCACCTCAGATACAACAGTATAACCATAATAGCAATTAGAAATTTCCCTGAGTTCTACAACTCCATTCTACCCAAAACTTATTGTTATTTCACTTTTGCTTGCAGAACATGATTTTCGAAATGCCATTTAAGTGATTATAAATGGTGAAGATTCTAGGCAAGAAGGAGTATATTGGAAGGAAAGAACCAAGCCTTGGTCAAATTTTTCACAAGGTTCACTCAAAATTTTGATACATTCTCAGACTGGTAGGGAAGAAGAATTTCCAAGCTTTTGGATACTTTAATAAAATCTCCAGGAGGATTTGTTAGTCTCTTTTCAGATTTCTCCAACATCCAACCATTCTTTAACATACCACATAGTTTTAGAAGACTCTCATGTGTTTTCTCATACCAATGCCTACTCACAAATTCTAAAATCATTACAAGTATTCAACAGATGTTTGTTGATTGACAAAATGAAATTCACCTGTTCTTCTGTTCTGGATAATTATCCAAACAAAATGGATTTATAAAAAGTGGGTAGAGGAAAGGAGGTCGTCATTTTAGGTTTAGGGATTAACTTCTCTGTTTGGCTGACAACACTCAACAGTTTGGTTTACCAAAGGGAGAAGAAATGCATATCTATAGTATGAGGAGATACATATTTATATAGTGATATATATTGACACTATTTTATGGTAAATCACCGTAGTATTTGTGATAATGTTATCTGAAAGTAAAGCAAATGTTAGGTATCATCAATATAATTCCCAAATAGATTAAGTTTAATTTAAACACCTACCACTGGATTAAACTCACTTTTGAAATCTCTCCTGTACTTTAATATGCCCATGAGAAGGACACATAATATCTAAAGGACAGTTAACAAGTAGAATTCCACAGTGTGGGAATAAAGTGGCAAATTGCTAAAATTCAGTTTGGTTTAAAAAAAAAAAAAAAAAAAAACCTAGGCTTTGAAATTTGATGATGCCCACTATTTGATCCAGAAATAAAAAGCAAAAGAAGAAGCAAGAATGAGGCATTAAGAAAAATATCAGATGATTCAGTCTAAGAAAGACAGCAAGGATAGGAAGGAAAGCAAGATTTGCTTTTATCCAGCTGTTTTATTTTAATGTGCTTACTTTATCATATCAATATCATCAAACAGAACTCAAAGTAGTTCAGACCAAAATTTTTTAATAACCAAGTGAATACACAATCCTTGGCAACTCTTAGCAGGTCATTCATTGTGACAACATCACTAGTAACCACAGATTCAAATATTTGAGAAAAACCACAAATTTGAGGTTCCAGAATGTAAAACACTAACTTGCTTGTTGAGTACATCAGTGAATAAGTTAGGCTGAGGCTGACAATTCAAGCATGTTTCTAAACCTAAAGCATCCTGAGAGACCCCTGACTGGTATTTTAGTGATTAAATTCCTCTTGGAAACATTTTTATCATCTTTCATTTGCAAGTGCAGAAATCCAACTCTAAGTCAAGAAATGGAATTTAATGACATGTAATTGAGAAACCTCATTGGTGAAACTGAAACTGATGATTTCAGAGCTTCATGATATTTCTTTCCTTCAACGCCCATTTCTCAAGCTCACCATCCCTTCATTTGCCTCTGCTTCCCGTTTTCCTTCCCTCCCCTTCTCACCCTGTTTTTCTTCTCTTTCCCTACTGAATCTGTGGTCTATTGTCTTCAATTCTCTCTTTACTGGCTTTATTCTTATAAGGAAAGGTTTGCCATTAGGATTATAAAACTTTATGAAGTGGAGCAATATTCACAGAAATAGCACTCTCTTGATAGCCCAGGCCAAAAGTTTCATAGAAGATGCTGATCTGTAGAAGTTCATTCACTGAACCATCTCTGAACTAAGCAAAGAAGTCTTAAGATTATGGTACTGTGATTGCTAAGGCTTGGTCATATGCCATGGCTGTACTGCTAGGAAAAAGTACAATCAAATCCACCCAAATCCCAAGAGCCCCTTGGGTACAGACAAGCAGAGGTGCAGAGGCAGCAGTGCTCTCAAAGATGAATGTCCACTGAACCAAAATGAGGACCTGTTAAAAATATGAATACTGGGCCCTCCCTGGTGTTGCAGCGGGTTGAAGCACAGCACTGAGAAGCTAAAGCCACTTCAGCATGAGTTCGATTCCCGCCTGCCCTGGAGGTGACCACATGGCGTGACAGACCTCTCCTGACCAGCCCGCTGCTCCCCTCAGTAGTGTATTTCGTTGATCTGCCTGTTCTGCTCCCCACTCTGTCTCTGGTGAATCCTCTCACCATCCCTGCACCTCTGGCCTGTACCCCAGTTCTATATGCATAAATAAATAAATCTTAAAAAAAAAAAAAAGTGGAGACTAATTCAGAAAGCCTGAGTGGGAACAGAAATTCTGAACAAGATCTCAAGCAATGCTGAGGCTACTGGTTTGAGAACCATGCTATGAAAATCACTACTCACTGAACAAAGATAGAGAGCAAGCAAAAGCAAACAGAAGCCAGTTTAACTACCCAAATGTGTGCACAAATCTTCACTATTAAAGTTTTAGAATATACATTTTTAAAAGTATATATTTATAAAAAAATGTATTTTTAAAGAAAAAGGAGTGGTCCTTCCTAATTCCATCTTGAACAAGAGAAGTCTAAAAGGAATTGTATCAAATAAAGACACTGGCATGATTTAAAACTGAGTTTGCACTGAGGAATATTATTTACACAAATACTGTAAATTATATAGTGTCCTATATTATACCAGAAGATCAATTCTGTTGTGGTCACACTATATTTATAAGGCATTACAGCTTTAGTTTTCTACATGTATCTTCACGTCACTACACAATATGAATATAGTACCTATATTCTGATTTTAATGAAATAATTCCATACCCCGGTGAACTGACACACGAAAATTTTTATTATCACTCTGGTTGCCCTGGCACTTTATTCATAATTTATGAAAATATCCCTTTGCACAAAATATTAAATAGCTTACTACTGCACGGTATGTCTGGGCTGAGTTAGGAAGGACAGCTAAGATCTGTGCAGTATCATAGGCCCTCCTGTGTCTCCTTTGACTGGGTTGTTTGCAACTACTAGGTTGTTGGCTAGCTGTTTGAACCCGTTACTTAAGTAGAAGATTGCATGACCAGACATGATAAGTTTCACAGTCAGTGACAAAACGGGCAAAGAACTCATCAAGAACCTATGCTGTAAGCCTTATGTAAAATCTTAACTCTAGTATTTTTCTTGACTAAATAACATAAACTGTCAAGTAATGATGATATGCAATTGTTTTAGCTCACATTCGATTTGCTACTTTTTCAAGAAAAAAAGAAAACACAGATGAGTTAACAGAAGGATTTTGTTTTTAGGAACATATAGTATTACTTATTAGGGACTGAGGAATTTTTTTATTAAAGATTTATTTATTTATTCATACAGAATTGGGGTACAGGCCAGAGATGCAGAGGGTGAAAGGATTCACCAGAGACAGAGCTGGGAGCAGAACAGGCAGATCGACAAAGTACACTGCTGAGGGGAGCAGCGGGCAGGTCAGGAGAGGTCTGCTGCTCCATGTGGATCACCTCGGGGCAGGCAGGGATCAAACTCATGCAGAAATGGCTTAAGCTTCTTAGTGCTGTGCTTTAACCCGCTGTGCCACCAGGGAGGGCCAGGACTGAGGAATTTAACAAAATTCTAAATATATTGTCTGGATCGTTGGTATCTGAATGGACACTACAAAAATAAAATTGAGTAAATATGTCTATCCAACATTTGAATGTATCAATAAGTAAATACATGCTATAAAAGTTCAGAAGATTTTTTTTTTAAGAAATGATAAATACTCCTCTGGGGTATGCAAGTGGATGGGAGGAGACCAATAAGTACCAAGGACCTTTATGTGGTGTTTGAATCTTTTTATTAGTATTATTAAGTTATCTAAATGGGTGTATTATACTTCAGTACCTTACACATCAATTCATGTAATACGAACTGTTAAAGTCAATATTATGAAGAAGTGATTGTGTAAAGGTAGATGCTGATAGCTAACTGACTGGGTTTCTGTGCAGTCTACCTGGGTAAGCAGATGGTTAATAATATGTTATGCAAATTAAAAACAGATATACTGGTCAAAGGAATTATTCTCAAAACATCATCATACTTCTTAGTTTTCAAAAAAAGAATTTATGGTCAGTATCATTTTCATGTTGTTTATTTTACTGTAAATCTTTTTTTTGAAATTCCATTTTTGGAATTTTGTTGTTTCAGAAAAGCTCATTTATTTATTATGAATACATTAATTAAGCCTCATTTCTTCTATCTTAAACACTTTTTCTAAAAACTACTTTATTCCTGTAAATTACTGCATTTGGGTAACTGAAGAACACCTGTGACACAATCTCTACCCAGTAAATCAAGTATTTAAATGGTCCATTCCATCCTCTATATCCAAAATTTAATTTCATATACAACAATCAGTCACCACTCTCATATTCCTGAAACCACTGTGAAGAATATCATATGCCACACCAGTCACATGTCCTCTTGTGGAATTTATGAGACTATAGTTTGAGCAGAGGGAGAGGGAATGACCTCAAATAAGCCCTGTCTCACACTGACAACAAATCTGTCCTTTTTAATTATTAAGTTTTATTCTCATCAGTAAAATGCATGTAATATATGCAAAGAATTACTTAAATATCATAGGATAACATGTAAAGCACATTTTGGCCCAATACCTGGGCTCCAATGATAGAAGTCATTGCTGCTATGTTAGCTTATATATGGCAATGACTATGTGAAATATTTAACTGATTTTGTTAACTAGCAAGAAAATAGACTGTAACAACACTGCCAAAAAAACAAAGTATTGTTGTCATTAAGAACAGCCAATGACACTCTGTTTTATAATTACCTACATTACAGAAACTCAGAGGTAACTACACAGTAAACCCTTAGCTATTCCAAAACAGCAGCTCCACATGTCTTTAACCTGGCAGGATGTCACCTGGATTCAGAGAAAACACAGGGCTGAAAGAACTGGCTTCAGTTTTTATTTTACCACAAATGGCATGGCCACAGACAACAGCTTGAACTCTATAGCTTTTGGTTTAAAAAAACAAAAACAAAAACAAAAAACACAAATACACTGGACTTATTAAGAGTTAATAACTACGAAATTTGGAAGCTAAGTATGCTTTTCTTAATATATACTTTTATTAAATTCTCTTTGTTTCCCTTCATATGTATATTAGCTTATAATTCTGAAAAAATTTGTTAATCAGAAATGATATTTTAGAATATTTTGAGAGGAACACATTACATATGCAAGTTTAGCAATGCACATTTACTATTACAAGCCTGATATCATGCTTACAAAAGTATATCCTATGTATTTTGTGAAAATGACACTATTGTGCCTCTACTAATCATACCCTATTAATGTTTGTGAAAGTATATACTACTTTATTTGTAGGATAATGAATCAGTGTTTTCAAAAAGTTGCATAATAATTTTCAGGCTTGTCCTGAAGTATTTCACATGAAAAAACATTATTAAAATATTAGCGGTCTACAAATATATGGAGAATAAGAGCTCAGAGTAGGTAATGAGGAAATGACAACTGTTCTAACAAATATTTATGACACACTTCAGTATTTGAGGTTATTTTAAAGGTGTAATCATGGATTACCCTGACAATTAGCATTGTATGATTGGTGCCTTCTGACTAATTCCAGATAATGGTATTCAAGCACAGCAAATCCATGACAGTTCAGCATACAACAGATTTGAAGATTTGTACCTGCTCTTTCCCACTCTGCTTGCTGATCTTAATCCAGGGTGGTCTAGAAAGACATGTTTTCATGAAGGCACAACCTACGAGTGCTGGGATCTGTGAATGACTTGTAACTGCAGTAGTAGGATTCTCTACTTCACAACCAAGCCAAATGCACATCCACAGTACTTTTCATCAGGGGAAAAATAAACATCTATTGTATCAAGGCATTAATATTTGGGAGTTGGTTTGTTAAAACCTCAGCATTAACTTAATAACAAAGAAGAGTCACATTTTACCCAAGGTTCAGTAAAAATAAAGTGCTTCACAAATTGGGAATAATTGGGAGTGCAGTAAACAGGGAAAATTTGAGCAATTATAACAGCTAAATCAACAAATACAAATAAGCCCATTGTCTTGAGATTAAATAAAAACATGAAAATTATAGACTTTTCCTGTTTTAAGTTTGTTTCCTTATCTAAATAGATTTATGCATGTTTAGCATTATCTTTAATATTTTTATCACTCTTAAAAGATCAAGGCAATATTTCCCTACTAGTAAAATAATATTCACAAGATCACAGAATGCATTTGTCATTATAGATATAAACCTAAAATAGCAGTTGCTCTTACTCTTAATTTCTAATACATCTAGAATTATGAAAAAAAAAAAAAAAAAAAGAAAGGGTTTAAGGAGATCAGTTTCACTTGCCACTAACGGAATTGGGATTTATGACCTGGTTTCTAAGAAACTGCTGTTCTTCAATACAAAGGCTCTTTCAAAGAGCTGTTTTTCTATCACAAAATTATATCTGTGCTGTCTGCTTATGCTTTATGGGGGAAATATAGTCAGTGCTTTATAAAAGAAAGAATGTGGGATTAGCTTCAGGGGAAGATGGTTCTTGTGGGATTAGCTTTTCAGGGGAAGATGGGTCATGTTAGCAGCTTAGTTAATACCACGTACTCCAAGGACAGGGAAGATGGAGCTAGACGTTAAGACACAGTCAAGAGGTCTATGTCTGTGTGTGTGTTTGACCAACATGTTTACTATGTGCCCCACTCAAGGTCCTCACTATGTGTCTTTTCCATTCTTTGGTAAGAATAAACAGAAAACAAATATATCAGTAAGTAAATTTTGCTAATTGTTAAACTTTGGAATGATTAGCAAGGAGATGCATTATGTTTGTATAGTCAGAAAGCAGTAACACATCTATGAAGCATAAGAGGCTTTCTCCTACAAGTTAGTCATGTCACCTTCCCATGGATATGACAAAAGACACAGGACACCTGGGTCAAAGAAAAGGAACATAAATTATTCATACCTCTTTCCATAGACAGACTATCAGCATGTATCATGCTGCTTCCTCAAACCTTAGAATCTACAATAATGTGAAGAGGATCCAGTGACACTTGACACACAGTGAACAGCCACACAACAGAAAAGGAAATCTGAATCTTTATAAAAGATGAAAAGTTGGCATGCCAGCCCTTTGCTCCAGAGAACACTATGTCTACCTACCTACTTACCTACCTGTAAGCAAATCTGTATTTATTCTACATAAAGACATAAAATCTTGCAAGGCTGATTACTATGTAAATAAATGCCCTGGAAAAGCAAACAGCCCAGAACACAATGGGACAAAAGGTGGCTCTTGGGCAAGATACGCAGAAATGGGTGAAACTCATTGAGCTGAGAATTCTCTCTCCCTTTCCTTAGTGTGTGTTTATATTTATATATCTATCTTCAACTTACAGTATATAAATGCACATTTAAATATTGGCTATACAGCAGATGCATGATACAGAACATATGATAGTATATAGATAAACTTAATATGTAACACAGAGTCTTAGTTGATGTGCAATATATATATATATACAAAAGTATATATTTAAATAAATCACTGGTTAACAAGTAGTCAATTTAATCAAACACAAGTATTTATTAAACACTGTTCTATATAAATACCTTTTCTTAGTTTACCTTACATTAAAGACTAAAAAGGTAAAAGTATCTACTATTTATATTATTTTAAACTTACTGAGATGCTACATGTAAAAAACTCAAAATTATAGTTGAGTTTTGTGTATCAGTTAAAAAAACATAAGCAACTATTTTATTAATACTTGTATTTTATTACCCTTCACAGCAACTTGCTACTTATTTTGCAAAGTAATTATTAACAGTTATGTGTGTAAGTATGTTTTTCTACACTGTCTTTCTGAATTACAAATTCATTGTATCTGTAATTCTATTCACCATTTAAAGAACAAGAATACTTCTCTTCAAAATATAAAAAGGTTAGTTTATTTTTATCCCTGATTCAAACAGACCCAAGTTCAAGTGAAGAATCATGTTAAAATAGGGGAAAGATACTAGACATTCTGTCCCCACCAAGAAACAGATACTGAAGCAGGGAACAGTTATTTTCTTTTATGGATAAGAATAGATGCTTCTGGCAAATGGATTCACCAGTGGATAGGGAAAGACAGACACAGTTTGGAAAGGAAACTGAGTAAGGGTTTTTATTAGAACTGTGACTTGCTCTTCACACAGACTATGAATAGTCACCTGCCAAATGGAAGTGAAATCATCCATTCCTGTGGAAGAACATATTAGGAAAGGATATTTTTTTAAGAATTGTGCCTACCAAGAAATGGCCTTTTTAATAGCAAGATTTGGTCATGCTACAAAACACAACCTGCTATATATGGCATTATGCTACCTTCTCAGTGGTCGCCGATCATCTTTCAGAGATGAGATCTTTCGGGGAATGAAAGCTTAGGGGAACTTAGGTAAAAATGAATATATCAGTAGCTACTTTGATGCTATTAGTACCTTGTGTGTGAGGGTGGCATGAGATAGCAGTAGGCTAAAATTTTATGGAACTTATTCTTTTGTTAAATACTGTCGAAAATTCTCTCCTTTATAGGTAAAACAGCCTTCAGCTGTCTGAACTTCAGCTGAAATTAAATAGTAAAAGCTTGCTGAATTAATTTAGGCAAAGTTAAAATGACTGTTTCCCCTAGGTCGTTTACCCTGTCTCTGTGCAAAGGGCACCAGCTAACCAAAATAAAGCAATGTGTAGCTGCCTGTTTCTAATGAAGAGTGCCACCACTACTGTCTGCTAATTAGCAACCCAGGAGTTTAATTAAGAGTTTGTTACTCATCTAAGTACCATATTGCTTTCCTGTTCCTGCAAAAGAGAGCAGCCCATAGAAATAAGTGGTGGGCCAGGCACTCATGTGGCCAAGAATATAGCTCTGAGGGGTGGTCAGAGAACAGATCATGGCTTTACTAATGCATCTTCCTATTTTTTTTTCCCCAGAAATAATGTTTTGATTGGAATAACATCCAACATCTTGCAATGCTTCATTTTCAATCCACATGTAAATGAATTTAAAAACTTTTTAGAATGACTTATTTGTACAGTTTGAAAACACAAATGTCAGACTCCTTTGTTTAGTTAATGGCTTAGTGTAAACATTAAAATGATTACTGTTTCCTGATAGCCACAGCAAAAAGAAAATCCTACAACTGACATTGCCTGCTAGGATTATAGTATATATCTGTGTTATTCCAGTTCTTATAAAATGTCAAGGAGCGGGGAGAGCATGTCAGGGAACACTAAAAGAATGTTAGAAGGAAAGAAATAGTCTCCTCCTCAGTGTTCCCCAGGTTACTATTAATGATGGCCACATGAAATGGCCCTTTTAAACTGGCACCTGCCTATTCAATGATATAACTTCTTGAAGCAATTTTAAATTGTATGTTTGAAATTTTAGTTTGACAGTGTTACATGGCTATGTAGCAAAGAGGGATCTCTTTTTCCTGTTGAGCAGACTTTTTTTTTTTTTTCTTCCTGCTTGGGAGAATCTTATCAGAAACATGAACTCATCAAACCATATCATTGTTTGCACTCATTACAGAAACAGTACATACAATCCCACCTTCCATCTCTAACTGGTAGAAGTTGTTATCGAGATTCATTAAGAAAACCAGCACAAAAAGTGTTATCGTAACCTGATACACAAATTTTGATGACCTAAGGTCTTGAGGTTACAGGTTTTTAGTACCTCTGCTGGTTGGAAGGAGGGGGGGGGGGCGTTCTAAGTCCCTTTTCTATTCAAAGCATTAAAGATGCTGCTTACTTGCAGGTAGAAAAAGAATTGAAGGAGTTCAGTGGCTAGGTGGCCCACTGAGTTTAAGAACTGCGATCATAGTCCCTAATTCTCAAATAATCCCATAAGGAAATTAGATTTATAAAGCTGGGCCCAGAGTTTGATGGTTTTTCCAGATCCAACCCATTGGATTCATCAAAATATAAAAGGCAATTTATGTGAATTTAACTTTGCATTTTGCCAAAATTTCCACCTGGTATGCCAGAAGATGGAATTTACTATGTACTACTTTTAAGTATCTGGAAGAAAATATTTGTTATCAAAAAAATTATCATTTTCAGACTTTCTCATATAAGTTTAACTGTATGGAAGAAGTCAATTAGGTTAATGAACCAAGAAAAGTGTAAGAAATTTGGCTTTTGCAGGTCTTTCTACTAGTAAAATTAAAAATGTATAGAGTTGCAGTAATAACTTTCCTTTGCACAAAAGCATCAAGTATCAAAGAGTGCAGTTTTTAAAAATAAATGTAACTAAGATCTGCCCATTTTGTAGCAATTGATTTCCGTTGCCATCGACTATGGAATTGCTGCAGCAAATCTCCACCAGTTTTGGTAATCAGCTGCAGGAATTAGTAGCTCATGGATCCAACTGGCTTATTTGGTCTCATCCTCTCATATCTGGAGTCAGAAAAACTTCTTGCTACTCTTTTTAACAGAGGTTGCCCTGGGCTTTGGTTTTTTGTATGCTTGTTTGGGTTTTTTTTTTTTTCTTTCTTTCTTTTTTCTTGTCATGTAATGGCACTAGCAGTCTTTCAGGAGGATTGGGAATATAAAAAGATGTCATCCAGGATTTTCATATTTCTAAGAATGCCCTAACCAAGCCTCAATGAACTCATCTTTAAAACAGGAAAAATAGTAGTTATCATTCTTACAGATTGAGATAAGATTCAAATCACAGGAGACATGTTCATCGTTCAACACAGGCCCAAAGTTAGAACTTGAAAATATTTTTATTTTTTACCCACTAGGATCAATTTTGTTCAGAAAATTCTAGATTCTGTTTTACCCTGAAATTACACAGAAATTTTTCTTATGTTTACAGAACACATATCAGATAAGGAACAAAAACTAACAGGTATTTTGAGGTGTCATACAACTACAATGAAGTCAGAAAGTTTCTTAATAGCCTTGTATCTGAGGGAAAGCACAGAAGACAGAAGTTTAAAAGCAATAAAGAACCATATTACTCTCCAGTACAATAATAGGCACTTATACTTTTCACATAGAAATTAGTGTTGTTAGGTAATAGTTTAAAAAAAAACTTAAAGTATCTTTAAATAAAATTTTATAATTTAAAAGTTTTAAAATGACCATGAAATATTTTATTAGGAATAAAGTTATGAATATATACCCATATTTTCATATGTGTTGTTAGTATCTATATTAAAGAAAGCCCCATTAAAATTACCTTTTCAGTTACAGTGGAAAACAAATGATTTGTCTTTAGTCATATAAGACAACTTTTCTTTAGTCATATAAGACATCTTTCCAACTACGGTGCAGAAGTCCAGTGCAGTAAGTGATATTTATTCATTTATCCTCTAACAGCATTATTTGAAGGAATTGTAAGCCATATATCAAGTTTCAGTTGTCTACAAAACTAAGTTTGTGTAGGGCTATATAATCCCTAAATGTGAAACTGAGGATGAGTTTAACAAAGTGACATCTACAAAATAGGAATGAGGAAAGGAAACTGACAGTTCAAGACTCATGGTTCTTAGACTGTCAGTGGCACCAATACTTTTCACAACATTCTTTGCTCTTACAGTGCTTCTTTTCCTTTCTTTGCAGGAATATACAACCATGATTGCTCTAACCACTTAGCTATTCCTTCTCCAATTCCTTTTTTCCTTTCAGTCCCTGTATCTGCTCCCCTTTTTCTCTGGCCTTTCTTTCTTGCAAACTCACCATTTGTTATAATGCTTTATTTTGATGTTTTTAAAATCTAGCATGGTATGTTATTATCTCATTTTAAAAATATATTAGCATTCTCATTTTTGATTGAGCTATTTCACAGGAACAACATATTAAGTCATTTTAGCAAACTTTGAATGCATTTAAATGAACTATTCTTGATCCAGCAACACTGTAAAAGAGAATGAAGAGATAAATGACAAAGTAGGTAGGAAGACTATCCACAAATCAATAAAAGATAATTCATTAAAAGAACTAAACCAGCCTTTCAAAAAGATGAAATTCCAATATCCAAAACCCAAGAAAAATTATTGCACCTCATGACAAGCAATTTAAAATTAACATGACTTGGAACAACATTACTCATCCATCAGAGGAGGAAAATTAAATATAGTATTTAGTAGCACGAGCTGGAATATAGGATGAGTTGAAGATGGTGTGATGGGAAATCATACACTAGTTAAAAACTACATATTTTTTTCTGAAAAATTCATCACTAAGAGTAATAAATCTAATAATCTAAAATTCTAATCTAAACAATAAACCAATTATACTTAAAGACAAAAAAGTTCTAGTATATGACATATACTACATAGCTAAAATATAAGTTAGTATAGTGAAAGTTATAGTTCCCGTATATGTTACCTAAACTACAAAATTAACTTCTAAAGCTCATGAAGTAAATTTAAATATTTGTGTAATCCCTCTAAAGTAGAAATAATCCATGGCCAGTTCAATATAAAATAATATATTAATACCACAGCATTTATACAACAATGTTAATGAATAAACGACATGTATGCACAGTTAATATTAGTGGCAACGAACAATGTTGAACAAGTCTCAAAAGAATGTACAAAGTATAATTTCATTTATGCAATGGTCAAAAATAAGCAAAACAATTCTGTTGCCTTAGGCTATATTATACATAGACGTTGACTGTAAAGATAATCTAAGACATGATTATCATAAAAGTCAGGATTGTGGTCACCGCCAGTGCAAAAAGGTCACTAGAATTAAGAGGGGCAGATAGAAAATGGATTGGAGGAGGAAGGCATTGTTACTGTTATCCAAGTTATTTCTTGATCTATTCATGGTAATATGAACAGATGTTTTACTTTTACAGATGTTAAACTTTTCATAATTATAAAAAAAAGTCATACACACAAAAGCAAAGGAGTGAAAGAGAAATACAGTAGTTGGATTCCAAAGACCAATGAGCACTCCTCTTGAATCAGGGCTGCATTTGACCCAGAGTGTGGTGAAAATGACGCTTAACTTACTGTCTTAGATTGTCACCCCAAGGCAAACCAAATACTATAAGTCTGGCTAGTCTGAGGCCATTAAGCCTGAGGAAATCCAAACTTCATAAGGCTCCATGGACAATGCCAACCAGTCTGCACCTATTCCAGCTAACAACTGAATGAGGAATCTAAAAACCAACCACCCAAATGAACCTCGTCAGTTGGGAGAGATGACAATAAGAAGGCAATGTTTAAAGTCACTGTGATTTGGAGTGGTTTTCTATGCAGCAATTAATAAGTGAAACAACGAGAATGGAATAAGTAGAAGAGTTAGAGTGGGGCAATTTATTTTATAATTCGTCAATATAAGAAAAAATATCTTATCTAATAACTATTCATCACTTTTTGCTGAATATCTCAGCCTGTTCAAAATGAACATATTCCTTCCCCCTAAAATTGGCTGCATCTCCTAAATTAGTGTCTCTGATGTCAGAGCAACCGAGTCATCTTATATTCACTTTCAATTATTTACATCCTATTTAGACATAACATCCTATAAAATCTAGCTTTCATTCATTCATTCACTCTCCCGTCAATAAATAATCAGTTCTACTAAATTCCAATCACTGAGTTAAAGACACTGAGTTAAAGAGGTGACACCAGTGATGTTTCCTGCTATTATGGGACTTTTCACAATGTTCTTGCATCAAACACTCCCATTTCATTTCCATTCACGCCTTGCTTTCTAAGCTTTGCTTCTCATCATTTGAACTAATGGTTAGTTACTCTACTGAGACCCTCTGTTCACTGGTATAATACAGCCATGCTGTCAGATGGATCTTACTCTCTGATTACTGTATTTTCAGCAAAACTTATTCACTGCTTTATCCCCTTTAATCAGAATTTAAATGCAACGTTTAATGCAACAAAACATAGTACTGTCCCCACGTAATGATTTCTATTCACAATTCAAGGTGCATCTCAAATGTCACCTCTTCCATGAAACCTTTCCTGTGTATGCAATATTGTTTTTCTCATTTTAAAGTAAGTGTATTTCAGGCAGGGGCACTAGATTGCCCTGTGTTAAGAGTTATATGAAATGAATAATTGTTCTCTTCAAACCATGGATTTAATCATCTTCAATCTGGAATAGGCTTTCTTTCAATTGTTCAGTTTACTCGACCCTAATTCAACATAGTCCATTTTCATAGTCTATTTTCAATTTAGTAGGGCTTACAGCTGGTAAATGCATTTCATAAATGTTAAAGTTCTGTCTCTGCAAGGTAACATACTTACAATCGCAGCTGTTATATAGAGAATTGAAAAGGATCAGGCACCTTAGAAATTCTGTGTGTGTTTGTATTAATGATTCTGCAAATCAATAAAGAAGATAAAAGCTAATTCAAATATCCTTGTTCAATTTGTTCTAAAAGAAAGATGACAAAGCATAAGAACATTGTTCTCGCTGCCTCGCAGACATGCAGCACTTTAACAAAGTTAGTTCCTTGTGGCTCTCGATATTTTGCCTTTGTATTTCCCACAAAATTGGTTTAATAACTATTATTCAGTGCAGTTTATTATTCCCTGTTAACATGAGAACTTGTTCTTATTTTCATTCAACACTCATTCTCATTTTCATATTGTTTGACTCATGCAATTATGAGTTAGAAAAAGAAATTCAAAAGTATTTGAATTTTCAGTCACTGTCTTTCTAATGTCAAAAGTTCTACAAATTTCACAAGTCCATTTTTCCAGAATTTATTTAAATATTTATACATAATGATGACTTAAACATAATTGAGAATGGTTAGACTGATTTCACTTACATTTAGTAAGTGCACCTAAGGAAGTTACTTGGTAAAATAAAGCCTTCTTTACTAAAAGAAATCTACTACATGTGGTGCACTACTAAGTTATATTGTCTTGAAATTGCCAAGACAATATAATCAATATTCTCCTTCCTAAGAATTCTACATATAAACTTTCAGAGAACAAGAAGCAATGCTTTAAGACACATCTTTACTCTGGGCCCTCCCTGGTGGTGCAGCGGGTTAAAACACAGTACTAAGAAGATAAAGCCACTTCAGCATGAGTTCAATCCCCGCCCCGGAAGTGATCGACTTGGTGCAGCAGACCTCTCCTGACCCACCCACTGCTCCCCTCATCAGTTGACTTGGCAGTCAGCTTGTTCTGCTACCCCTTGTCTCTGGTGGATCCTCTCACTGCCCCTACACCTCTAGCCTGTATCCCAGTTCTTTAATGCATAAATGAATAAATCTTTAAAAAAAATCTTTACCCTAATTCTAAATAATCAATTATCTCTATAAAATCTGTTTTTAGATGTTATTGTGTAATACGGGTCTGCCTGAACATAAGATTTAAGATAACCTTGTATTCCACTATAGACATTGAGAAAGTTGGAAATTTTATGTCTGTGACACTGTCTCAGCTTCCCCACCTGGAAATTGGGTAGAATAACTATTTTCCTTTAGGATTCAGGTAAGAATTAATATTATCAGTGGAAGCAGTAGTTAATTGTGTAAAAGCAGTTAGAGCGATAGTAATAGAAAGAAAAGACTCCTGCTGTTCAATGACAGAAGGTGGAATGCAATGGTTAGAATAGGTTATATTCTATTATTCAAAAATACATGAGGAAAGGAAACTGTGCTCATGTTTCATAAAGCTGTAAGTAATGTGCAATCTGTGAGGGTAACAAAAGAATTACCGAGAGGGCAACTTAAGAGTTTTAATCCGTGCAGCCATTCCACGCTGTTTATCCTGAAGGCTCATGGCTTAACCAAAGGTGTCATTCTTCAGATAGCTCATCACTGAAGTTAAACTAAACAATCTTCCCTATCATATTCTTGTTGCTTAACAGAACAAAAACACAGCCAAAAATGTGGTTTATAGAGCAGTTAGAAATTACGACTACTGCAACTTATATGTTGTACTTTTAACCTTCAAAAATCTGACTAACGCAAATATCCTTTCACATACTGCCTTGGAAATCAGGAAGTAATGTGAATGGTACCTAAAGTTGAAATGTTTTTTTTCTTTTAAAAAAAATCTACTTATGCATTCAGAACTAGGGTATAGGCCAGATGTGCAGGGGCAGTGAGAGGATTCACCAAAGAGAGTGGGGAGCAGAGCAGGCAGATCAGATCGATGAAGTACACTGCTGAGGGGAGCAGCGGGCGGGTCAGGAGAGGTCTGCGGTGCCATGTGGGTCACCTCTGGGCTGGGGATCGAACTTGCACTCAAGCAGATGCGACCAGCTTGTAGTGCTGTGTCTTAATCCATTGTACTACCAGGGAGGACCCCTGAAGGATTTTTATTTCTATTTTCTATTTCATATTATAAATTATTGTTCTAGATGATTCAGTTTAACCCTCTCATTGATTAAATTAAGTCACCAATTTTCCAAATAACCACTTAAGTTGATATTTTGAAAGCAGAGAATAGACATGACAGTTGCAGAGATAAACACTTTCCCAATATTGAAAACTCAATATCCCCTCACTTGGAATCCAGAAGCAGGTCTCAGAGAACACGTATAGCTCACAATAAACACTTGTAAGTTATTAGCAGCCTGATATCATCTACCAAGACAGACTCTTCCCTAGTATTCGGAGTAAGGAGACATCACACCATCTGAACATGCAGATCTGGAATTTGTAGGAAATGTAACTGTCTCAGTTCCACAGGAAGTGTGTATGGGTTTTTGAGTATTTCTTTGTAGCTAAGAAAACAATTCATGTTTTTAAATTGAAGTTTAAATGCTTCAGGTGACAAGCATTTTAAATCAACATTGTATATGTCACATATGTCCCCCCTCTAGAAGTCCCTTTTGGTAACCACTATTTTATTCTTACATTCTAAGAGTTGCATGTATTTTGTTGTTGTTGTTGTACATTCATTTGAAGAAAACACTTTTGGATAGAGAGGCATTAGTATTTATAAGAATCTGCCTAGTTTCTGCCATTTTTTCATAAATTATAGTAATGGCTAAATACTGGAATGTGACAGGCTTGCTATTTGACAAGATGTGGAAGACATTACACCATCATAATATAGCAATGGTGAAATTCCAGGAACAACCTGTCCAGCTTGTGGAGGCAGATAGAGAGCAGTCAGATTATTTCACAGAGGACAGATGACCAATGATGAAAGGAAGCAATGCCATTATGCTTTTGACCAGTTTTAAATAAAGTGTCTTACTCAGTATGCTCATTATTCTTGCTGTCCAGATTGTGGAAAGGAAAATGTGTGCTTTTGTACAAACTGTTCCTTTAATTTTCTCTCTATCCTTAAGGCAACAATACTAGTAATAGAATCATTTAATGACTGAATTACTGCCACCTCTTTGGAGTTCTTCCTACTTCAGGCACTATTTCCTCTACTAGTATTTCTGCAAAATGCACTTTGGCAAACAGCACTTTAACAGTCCCTCCCCTTCCTTCCCTTTTTTCCTTCTTCTCCTACCATATCCCTAAGATTATTTCCATAACACAATTCTTACATAAAGTTGGGGGCTTCATAAAATTGTTTTGAACCATCTTTTGTAAGTGCTCTCTTCTTAACCTGTAAACACTCAGACAGCACAGCATATCCACCATAATTGGTATATGCAGGCTGAAAGAACTAGACTGAAATTCCATCTGGAAAGCTGACACTTCTTTCACCTTGCCTATTTATTCCTTTTAGAAATATTCATCATTAGCTATCTTCATGCCACTTTCAAATATTCTCAGAATCTTGTACCTGTATTCTGAAATGTGCTAGTTTTTTCCCAGATATTCTTTAGACTCTCAAGATCTCATCCATCTAACTTTCAGCAATTTTATGGAATTTCACTGGGCTTCTATTCTTACATATATATACCAGCCCTTCCTGATTTCACACATATTCAAAATTACTTACTTTTAAGTTTAAACCTGAGTTTAGAAGATGTGAGTCCAAATAGGAGCAGTTCTCTTACTAGCCTTGATAATATAGGGCAAAATGATTTACTAGAAATAAGGCTTTTTGAAAAAAATTCTGTTTATACCTGTCAGACCCTAGAGCTATCTCATGTAGGAAATCTACGCTAGGAACACTATAACGTGCTATAAATTTGAAGCTGGTATTGTACTGAAGGACTGACTGTATCAACAGATACATATGTTCAGACCACATATGACAATAGAACTGACTTGCGACCTCTGCAGCAACCATCTCAGGTAGCCAAACTACAACCTCTGTAGACCAACAAACCTCAAACAGTAAAAGCTTGCTCACTAAGTGCTATTACGTCTCCCCACTTTCAACTAGAAGCAGAGAAAGCCAGATATGATCCTCAAATAATAGCACAGGATTCTTCCCTTCTTGATAGGAAGCCTCCAATTCCCTTGCCAACAGCTTCCAGTTAAGATCATACCCTAAAATCTTATCTTTTTTCCACTATAAAACTTTCCAACTCCCTTGCCTGCCTACCTCTGAGAGTCTGCCAAAGTCAGATTAAAATGACTGTTTCCTTTGTAAGAGCAGATATGCAGAAATAGCCTCTAATTGTTCCCATTTAATTTGGAGTTTAATTCTTTAAAATATCTTGGTGCATATTTAAAATGATCCTATGAAACTTGACCTTTTCTCCAACTTTTAGCCTCACAGAATCTAGCTGTTTTTTAACTTAATGTCAATTTTATTAAGAATTTCCTATAAAATAACACTGTCATGACTCCTCCATCACAATTTCAAAGAAGAATAATCTATGTAAACCCATAGATTATAATGAATCATGTGAAACACATGACTTAACTGGAAGATATAGAATATGAAGTCAACAATTCAAGACATGCTAAAAGAGAAAGCTCATGTGCTTAGATGTAAAATCAATGAGTATTGGTAGTGAATATGCTAATTCTAACAAGTAAATATTTATATTTAGCTGGGGTCTAGAAATATTTCAACCAGGAAATTGCAGAAAGTTTATACATTTAGGATGGCAGCAGGAAATGATAATCCAGAGAAGGAAATGTCTGCTTGTACTATCCATGGCAAGAATGTACAAAAACAAGTAAGAAACTAAATAACGATTACCAGAGCAATTTGGTAGGCCCAGAAAGGAATACAAAAACATGGTAGCATTTAAGAAACTGCTGAATGTTTGTGATCAGGATATAATACATGTAGACATAACTTCAAATCCAGAATGTCTTCTCTCCAGAAAATGTTAGCTTTTCGGCATATACTATGAAGCACTTCCCCATTTGGTTTTATTTATATTCATTTATTAAAGTATCACTTTTGATGCAACTGAAATATTTTAAAGTATCAAAGAATTTCTAAGTACTGAAACCATGGTGTCTGTATAATTAACTTTCTTGGAAAAATCTCCTTTTCATACTTGTGAAGTTAAAAACATGCAGAGATAAAGACTTCCCAGAGCAATGAGACATTATTATTTTTAGACATATTCATTTTAATACTAAGGTCTCACTGAATTTGCTTGAAGGACCATCTCAGCAAAAGATCCATTAAAAATGTTGCCATACTGGGCCCTCCCTACCTGCCCGGGAGGTGACCACATGGCGTGGCAGACCTCTCCTGACCTGCCCACTGCTCCCCTCAGCAGTGTACTTTGTCGATCTGACTGTTCTGTTCCCCACTCTTGTCTCTGGTGAAGCCTCTCACCGCCCCTGAGCCTCTGGCCTGTACCCCAGTTCTGTATAAATAAATAAATCTTTAAAAAAAAAAAAAGTTGCCATACTGAGGATTCTAAAACTAGTATGGTGTAAGGTTCTCTGGTGGATAATTATCACAAATCATCAACTTAAAAAAAAAATACAGCACAAAACTATACAAACAATCTGGAAAGTTTTGGTTTATTGTTATTTTTTTCTTATGTAGAAATGCCACTCTTTCCAGTGGTTTGTAAATTTTAACTTGCAGGTAGGTACACTATGAAGAAAATACTTCAGATAAACCAATTTGCGTCTTAGAAGCAGAAGAAAAAAGGCTTTTGGGGGGTGTTGTTCAATAGCCTGCCCAACTCTGAGCCCCGGGTCAGCTCTCTTCCTTGCTATCTAACCCCCTCCCCATATCATCTACTCACTACCTAGCTGATTCTGTTTCCCGGGCTTGCTCTACAAGAGGTTAGAATCTCTAGTTTAATTTTAGAAAAAGTAAAATGCATCAATTTTAAATTTCATTAAATGTTCAAGATTTGGTTTCAATGGACCATCAAGTATAAATATCAAATTGTTCTCTAGATAGTCAATTTGAGGAATGCAAAAAATTCACAATATATTATTACTATATAAAATCTGTTTGTTTCCTTTTTCAGCCCTCTACCCATCTTTTTGGGACACAAGCACATACTGAAGGTAATTTGTTTCATATTGCAGTTCAATATTGAGATAATGATTTTTCCTGCTCTAACAGGTGACATGCCAGGAAGAAAATCTGGGGTATTAAATCAAATTTTTAGGATTCAATCTTGTTGAAAAAAGAGTTCCTGAGGAGGAAGAGGAGTCTTTTACAAAAGATAAAACATTTCCATATTGATCATAAGAAAGGTGATGATTTGAAGTATTTTTAGAGTCTAAAATCTTAGCCCCCATTCCACCCAGGCACTGAAGGCAAATTATATTATCTGAAAGGCTTCTTTGAACACACCATGCAAATTCAAACCCATAAACAACTATGGCTTGAAATATAATTCAAGCTGGTATAAATATTGAGTTTCATATTCTTCTAGAATACTCTACACACTGTCTTAGACTTGTTTTGAACTGGATATACTGTTCCTTGAATGATAAACACACAAATTATTATTTTAAGAGCTATGAGTTCGCAGTAAATTTTTTCTAATAATTATTTAGTATCAATAACTTGACTATCTCTCAATAGGGATAAATATAGTTTGGCAGTAGAAAAATACAGAGAAAATATCTTACATGGTTAGGGAAATAAACTAGTTACAGATGCAATAAAGGATTTTACATTAAAGATTTATATCTGTATAATTAACACAGTCTTGATAATACAGTAAAAGTAAAATACATGGATAATCTATAACAATATAATTAAATGGAAAGAAAAGAACAAAATTTAAAGATAGTAATGTTTTGAGATTTAAAGTTGAAAAAATACTGACCTGCATATTCCCTCAAATGATCCATAATGAAAGAGAAAAGGCATTACTATGAAAGGGGAAAGATCAGCAGAGTCCAGTAGAGTGTTAATCACAGCTTAGTCAAGAAATTTGAAAGTAAACCTTAGCACATCACAGGCAGTAAACAGTTCTAGAAAAATTAGGTTTCAGAAAACACCTGAGGAGAAAATTTAAAAGAAAAGACACACAAAGCAGGGAAATAGACAGAAAACCATGTCTATATAGAAGCCTGTGAGGAATTGTGAAAGAAATGATTTTACCTGTAGATTACCAGGAGTATAGCAGTCCAGTAAACTGACCCTCTTATTAACAATTCTCTTCACATCCTCCATGCTTATCACATAGTAAACATAAAAATAAATTTGTTGGGTTTCTCTATATTCCACATATAAGTGACAACATCTGGTTTTTGTCTTACTCCTGATTTATTTCACTTAGCTGAATCCCCTCTAGTTCCATCTGTGTTGTTACAAATAGCAAGAGTTTTGTTTAAGTGTGGAATAGTATTCTGCTGTGTTTAATATATCTTCCTAATCCTCTCATCTTTGGGGGGCACTTAGGTTGTTTCTATAGCTTAATTATTATAAATAGGTTATAATAAACACAGGAATCCCTTCAAATTAAGAGTTTTTGCATTCTCCTGGTAGTTTTCCACTTAGGAGTAGAATTGCTGGCTCACATGGTAGATCAATTTTTAATATTTGAGAAACCTTCATACTGTTTTTCAAAGAAATTAAAAGAGCCTGCATCCCGCCACAGTATAAGGTGGTTCTGTTTTCTCTACATCCTTGCCAACACTGCGTTTCTGGTCTTTTTGTGATGAGACATTCTCACAAATGAGATAGCTCATTGAGGTTTTGACTTGCATTTCTGGGATAGTGATGATGAACATTTTTTTTCATGTGCCTGTTGGTCATCTATATGTCTTCTTTGTAGAAGTTGACATTGTTTTGATACATTTTATTTTGTACTCATACTCATTTTGAAATGTATTGTGGTATGACTAGTGATACTCCGTGAGTACACATATGGAAATAGTAGAGATGTTTTATTCCATCCACCTATCATACAGCTGCCATTTATAAACACACCCTCCTAACTCGTGAGCATTCATCCTGTTCGGCTATTATTTTAAAGGATCCAATCTGTTATAATATAACTTGTATAAAATCATTGTAAGTTATATCAAGTGTAAATACTTCTGTTTGCTTTTCCAGATTTATTTATGACTCTTCTGTAGCGCCTTTTGTGTCCTGGTACACTGGAATACACAGACCAAATCAAATACTCTCCTCCCACGGACTCTCAGCTTGGTTGAGCCAGAGAGCACGAGCGATGTGATGGAGAGATAGAGAAGAGGATGTTGACCTCTTCCTTCCTTTAAGGTTTGTCTGGAGCTGTCAAATTCCTAGTAGAAGAAAAGTTTGCAAGAAATCCTAGCCCCCTATGTTTACTATTGCTAAGAATGCCACTCATGCTAGGCTAAACTCAGATTTCAGCAATTTCTCAAAAAAATTCTAGTTTAAGTCTTTTTTTTTTTCCTTATATAATATTTGGCAGCACATCATCTTAATTTTCTCTGGAACAATAATATCTCTTTGTATCATATTCCATCATTGATCTATATCCTGTTGTTACAAATCTGTGTACTATAGAATTTTACATGTGTTGAAAAATTTAATATGCCTTTTTTGTATCTTGTTATTTTGCTTAGCAGTCACATTTTGCTTTTTTAAAGATTGATATGCATACAAGAGCTAGGGTGTCGGGGATGAAAATTCACCAGAGAGAGTGGGGAGCAGAACAGGAACAAACTGCTGAGCAGCAGACAGGACAGGAGAGGTCTGCTGTGCCATGTGGGCACCTCCCTGGTCAGGAATGGAACTTATGCTGCAGTGGCTGCAGATAGGTTTATAGTGCTACAGCTTAACCGCTTGCTCTACTAAGGAGCACCCCCCGCCTTTTTTTAAGGCTTAACCCAAACAGCATGCGTCCCTTTTTATTGTCAAGTTGAATTCTATTGTTTGGATTTACCTTTTACTGTTTGTTTCCAGCTGTTGCCTGTGAGAATAGTTTCCAGCATCCAGATATTGTGAATAAAGCTGCTAAGAACACTTATGTACATTTTTTATGACCTTATGTTTATTATATCTCTCAGATAAATACCTCTGGGTAAAATTTCTAGATGGCATGAAACCGTTTTTAATACTACAAGAAACTATCAAACTGTTTTCCAAAGTGGTTCTGCATTTTACACACCCATCCATATAGCTGATAATTCCAGTTGTTCCTAATGTTTTCTTTGTCATTATTTTTTACCTCAGCCATACAAGTAAGCATGTAATTATATCTCACACTGACATTTTCTTATTTTTCTAATGAAAAATGATACTAAGTTCATTAAATTTTCTAGTTTTTTTAATAAATTTTCTTTCATGACATGGCTGTTCAATAGTCAATTTCAAGTTGTCTCCTGACTATTAAACTGTAAGAGTGCTTTATGTATCTAGATAAAAATTATCTTTTCAAATATATGGACTGTAAGTATTTTTTCCAAAAGTTTCTATTCCTGTGCTTTGTCTTAAATAGGCGCAATCCTTTTAAATTTTAATGATGATGTAATATTTAATAACTTTTCTTTTATGATGTTTTTATACTAACATAACTTTTCTTTTGATGTTTCTATACTGACCAGTTCATGAAGATTTCCACCTATGTTTTCTTCCACAAATATTAGTTTTAATATTTGTGAATGTGGCATAAGGAACAAGACTCATTATTTCCCACATGTTGTACACTGCAGCCTAGCACCATTCATTCACTGTCCCTAAGTGCACTGGACAATGTAGCTCACACTAATAATTTATCAGGAAAAAATATACATATAATCAACCGATTGTATGGCTATATGTGAGCTCTCTATTCTGTTCCAGTTATGTTTATATACCAACACTATTTTACCTTTTTATAAAGTAAGTAATCTCATCTTTTTTTTTTTAAAGATTTATTTATTTATTCATACAGAACTGGGGTACAGGCCAGAGGCTCAGGGGCGGTGAGAGGCTTCACCAGAGACAAGAGTGGGGAACAGAACAGTCAGATCGACAAAGTACACTGCTGAGGGGAGCAGTGGGCAGGTCAGGAGAGGTCTGCCACGCCATGTGGTCACCTCCGGGGCAGGCGGGAATCGAACTCATGCTGAAGTGGCTTTAGCTTCTCAGTGCTGTGCTTTAACCCACTGCGCCACCAGGGAGGTCCCTCACATCTTTCTTTTTATTGTTTTGGATGAGTGAGAGCTTTTACCTTCCAAATATACTTCAAATTCAACCTTTCAATTTTTTGAAAAGCACTTGCTGAAATTTTTTGTGCAAATGGTTGACTCCACGTAGCTTAAAAATACTGAATACATTAACAATATTGAATCTTCATATCTTTGAGTTACATTTTGTATTACATACCTTACATACATATTTAGTGGACACACTTAAACATATATTGCATTAAACATAACCATAATTATATCACCTTTTGATGATATTGTTAGTGGCCTAGCATTTTAATCTAATTTTGTAAATATTGTTAACCAAATTTTATTTAATGAACTTGTGCCATGCGAAGTTATTTATTCTAATACCATGTTTGTAAATTGTTTGGATTTTCTGCAGTGAGCAAGATGTTTTAACATCTTCCTCTTATTTATGCCTTTTATCTTACTATGCATTACAAAAAAATTTTTGAATAATATGTTTAGGCATTCTTATATGTGCCCCACATTCATACAAACATACCCCTTCTGGCTTAGTATCTCCTTAATTTTCCAGCCTCCATGACAGACCTGAAATTCAAATACTGACTCTTCAACCCAGTAAGACTAACTTTGTGTCTGAAAGTTTGCTCTGCCATAGGGATTTAAACATGCCCCATTTGAGAAGTAGGGGGAGTCAATAAATATGTGCCTTTTGAGGGTTATATTCTCTCAGCTTTGCTTGATTTAAGTTCCTGTAAATAGTTCTTTTTAGTATTTTGTTCACATTTTATCATTATTATTGGTAGTAGGGTTAGTTTTATCATGCTACTATATCATAGCCAGAAGCCAGAATTTGGCATATAATGTTTTGAAAATGTTGATGTTCCAGAAATTTTGGGAGTCAAAAATCTTGGGTGTTTATGAGAACACTGCAGTAACTTTCACTAAATCATGAGTAATGCAACTAGTGACACTGGAAAATAAACTTTGAGGAAAAAAAATGGATTCCTAGTTTGTCATTTGTGATCAGGAAAACCCTGTTTTAAATCACAGAATATTTAGTTATTAGAGCTGTGTTTGTGTGTATGTGTGTGTGCACGTGTATTTGAAAACTGCAATGTACTTTAAATATTTTGCCAGTCTAGTTTTTCTCAGAAATTCTCACTTCAAATAATACCATAGAAATTAAACTAAATGGTTCCAGAAATTACAATTACCAAAATACTGCATGCCCATCTTGCAAATTTGGGGGGGGAGATAGCATTAGGTCCAGTCACCCCAGAAATATGATTTTCTGGTACTTAGTTTAAACATACCACCAAGTATACTTCAGGAAAAATGTCAGAATGCCAGTTTATGAGACTCCCACAGGTTCTAACTATTCTTCCTACTTTCTGTTTTATGCTTTCTTTTTCCTGAAGGCCTACTGCATGATTTTGAATTAGAATATAACATTTCTTGGAATAAAATATGAAAAAGAATATTAGTTATGATAATGCCAGTAAATAAAAATATAATACCCATAACTTACAGAGCACATACCAGAGACCAGTCTCTTTTCTATGTGCCATTCTTCAATGTTTTAAACTCTAATCAAAGACTCCCCTTTTATTTATACAAAAAGAATATAACTGCAATAAGAGTAAGAAAAGTTCATATGCTTTACCAAGATCTATGGGATCTCATTTTAAAAGTAACTGTGACTAAAGTATCTCATTATAATTGACCTATTTTCTTTTATACCTGTTGAAACCTAAATTAGGTTATAGACAAGTCCAGTTAGACCATGAGACTGATTTTTTTTAATTCTTTGTATATATCTTCTCTGATCCTTACATGCTGCTATTCTGTTTGATTCTCAAAGACTAGTAATATTGCCTATATTTTTCAGTTCCTACTGGCGAGAAGAATCCTAGAGCTGTGAAATAGCATCGTTAACTCACTATCTTTCTCAGAGTTTTTGTGAGTAGTACTATTCTACTACTAGAATAGTAGTAGTTAACTAATTATTAATGCTATGAGCCACATGCTATTCTGTGCATTACAGATAATAATCCTTTTAATCCTCACAATAAGTTTATGAGATAGGTAGTGATATAATCCTCACTTTGAAAATAATTACTATGCATAATTAAATACCAAGCCAAATACCAAGTTAAATACCAAGCCAAAGTTCACTTAGCTAGTAAGGGGCAGAGTTAACATGCAAACCAGGACATTTTTTTTCCTACGTAACAGGGGTTGGCTTGGGGCTTGCTTTTACTATAGAAATACTATTTTATTTTTTTCTTATAATGATGGATACCTTTGATTCAATGGGATTACTTGTAATTGAAATTCAGAGTTTAACCTCTTTTTGTCAGTTTTACATAGAAGGTAACTTTACTTTGTATGTGGCCTAGATGAAAGACATGGAGCAAATGTGGGAGTTGTATTTAAAATAAAAAGATAAGAAGCAGAGGACATTCCTTGCTTCATTTTCAAGAAGAATAAATAACAATTAGATTCTTACAGTTTGGTTGTGCTTCTAGCTAACAGCACAGTGCTGAGACCAAAGCATCTCCTGAACGTCAGGTACCAACTCATAATGCATGAGGAGGGACAGCAAGAAGATGACTGCACTGATCAACAGAAGATGGATGGAGAGAGAATCACAGGAAGGTGGAATAGGAGAGGATATAGTGTCAGCTCAGCCAGGTTCCCTGGGAGAGGAGAGCAGAGAGTAAATGGAGGCCCACCTTCAGGTTTAGGCGAAGCCCAACCCAGTCTAGAAGACGGACACCGAAACTGTTTCACATAGCCCAGGACTACAGAAAGAAGAACAGAGAAATCACTCTAGGTCATACATTTGATTCACCACACCTTAGGTCTGCATGGGTTTTTTGTCAGATAGTCTTAATCATGGAGACTGTACATATATTTTTTGAAAATGGCTCTCTACCATTGATAAGCAGAAAAATAGACAAGCACACTATACAATAGTACAGCATAAAATATATACATACATTTTCATTGTGTATAGCTATATTTATCTTAGACATTTAACAAATTTTGAACATATTTTTCTTTTGTGGGATTTTTAATTTTCCTTTTATATCTATCAAGTTTTGTTCATTTTTCCCTCTGTATTTTCTTTTGTGTGTTTAAAGATATCTTTTCCATCAGTCTGAGGAATGGAAGGACTCCTACATGAATTTTTTTTTTTCAAATTGATCTATAATTGTATTACCACTGAGTATGATAAACTATTGTCCATGGTTTTTCTTTGTACCTGTTTTCCTGATGTGTTTTGCAATTATTTGCAAATTTACCTTCAATGTGGGGTCCTAAGTGGGTTCCCATAAGGAGCTGCAGGATGAAAAAAGGCAGGCGTGTAAATTATTCAGAGCAGATTTGGGCACATAAGCTTTCAATAAGGGTGGGAACTTTATCATAGCTATGATCTGTCTAAGATTCTTTCAGTGCATTTATCTGGACTCTAGGGATCTCATTCTAGTACCTTTGTTATACTGGTAACTTGATGTGGGTTTTGGCTGGGAAGCAGGCTATTAATGTCTCCCTTGGAATCCACCTTCAGTAAACCTGGGATCCAAGCAACAGTTATTCTCAGCTCTTTTCAGCATCCTACTACATATGTAAAATCTCACCCTAGCTCTGGTTTTAAATAGTGAGAGGTCCTCATGCTCTGTCCCACAGTGCTAGACACTCTGTCCCCTGACCCTACTCCTAGGTCCACAGTTCAACACATTGTTTTCTCAGGAGTCTGTTTTGCTTTCAGTTCCTACTGTTGGTACACTGAACATTTACCACACTGATTTTTCCATCTAGGAAAAATCTAGGATTGGAACTAGGATTGGAACTAGGAAATCAAAGGACACTTCAAGTATGAACTTTCAATACCATCAATATCCTATTGATTAGAAATAGCATCAACTTTACTTAAAGCCCTGCTTAAAAGTTTTAAAATAATGCATTCTGCTCCCTCCTGGTGAAAATAGTTTTTCAGTATCTTGGCATTTGAAAAGTAACTGCAATCTTAGATCATTAAAGTAGTAAAGTATACATTGAATTCATTATCTTTATCTGAATCTAAAATCTACTGGATGGATTCATAATTGCCAACTATAAAATTATACTGTTCATTAGAATGATGGCTCTATTTGCAATGTTTATTATGTCAACTATTTGTAAATGGTAATCCCAAGGCAATATAGCAAGATCACTTGATATAATTTTTCTGAGAAAATCTTAATTTGATTTTAATCAATGAATGATTTATTATAATAAAAACATGTTAATGACAGTGAAATTCTGAGCATTACTTTTATTATAATATTGGACCTCAGAAGACAATATGTACTAATTACCAAAATTAGTATTTTCACATTTTGATTACACATGTAATTAAGTATGAATTTATTTTGAGAGAGTAATGTGGATATATAAAAGAGGAAGTCATTTTCATATAATAGCATGTAGCAACCAAATAAATGTGGATCATTGGTAATTCTAGGATCTCATTTATGTAAATATCATTCTGGCTAAGAAAGCTATTGAGGGAAGGAATATTTTTGTGGTAAAAGAAAACCTTATACTTTAAGAACTACATATGACCTTCATTCAATGCAGATATTGCATTCCCTTTAAAATTCTTTGTGTACCTAGCAGTTTAGAGCACTTGTAGGCTATGTAAGTTGGAAAGCATAGGGTTTTTTTTTTTTTGCTTGAACATGTCATCAAATTAATTTCTACCTAGCATTAGAAATATTTGCAAAAGTCAAGTATGTCCACATGTGTAGTATAGTACTCTATAGGCATGGGCACAAAAAATACATGGAACATGAATGACTGCTTGGGATTTTTAATAGTTGATAAGGCAAAGAAATGAAAATGTTCTATTTCATTCTGTATCATTGGTATGGACAGTAAGTATTTTGCTGTCAATGTGTAATGATTTTTTTTTTCTCCCAGTGACTCTGGCAACAGCATCCAATCCAATTAAAAAACTGTTCTGTTTCTGTTAGTTTAAGAAGTCAGCACTCACACTGTGGTGCTCAACTCAGTTATTAATAGCTCTCTTGACATCTTATTAAATTGGAGACTTACAGACCCACGATTAAATGGCATGTATGAATCTCTTTATATTATTTGAAAGATACATTCTATCCACATAAACTACCAGTTCTGTTATCTCAATGTTATGTGGCACAATGAATTATATGACTTATTATTTCCAGGCCCTCAAAAGGATACTATTCCACAAATGAAGTAGCTAGTTAATAAAAAAGGTCAAAGCAAAACCACAAAGGAAATTTCTAAGATTTTTTTTCTTAGAGGAAAATGCAGCAGAATAGTCATCAGCTATTTTCTACTTCACTCTAATATATATATGGGTGCATAAATAAATATCTTAATTTTAGATGATAGATTCCTTCCTCTCAGGAATATAAATACACTTTTAGTAAACATGCCTAGAAAGGATTCTTCCTTTTTGAAAAGTAACATTGTCTTACTGAGATAATTTCCATACAATAAAATGCACACATTTTAAGTGCAGAATTTGATGAGTTTGACAAACACACACACACAAAAACTGATATGCCTATAGTATGCAGATTGTTATAATCTCAAAAAAATATTTGTTCACATCAATTATTGTCAATTCCCAATCTTTGTAGCTAAGCAAACGTTAATATGATCTCTATCATGAGAGCTCAGAATAATTTCTTAAACTTTATCACAAAAGGGCTATATGGCATGTATACTTTGACTTGTATCATAAAATGTGTTTTTAAATAGACAATTTTAGGATAACTTGTATTTACAAAAATAGTTGCAAAGAAAGTTCTCACATATCCCAAATCATCTCCCCATTTTAAAATATTAAATATGAAGTAATATGATTAATATGAAGTAATATGATTCACTTGTCACAGTAATGAATCACTAGTGGTAGTGTATTTACAGAACTATTTTATGCAATATTTCCTTACTTTTTAACATAACAGCCCTTTTTTTATATTCTAGGATCCCATCCAAGATACTGTATTATATTTAATTACTGCATTTAGCTGTCATGTCTCAGATTATGCCATTTTCTCAGAATTCTGTGATTTTGGATAACCATGACATATTAGAAGATATTTTGTTGAGTGTTTCTTGATGGGGATTTGACTGATGTTTATCTCAAGATTAACTGTGGTTGTAGATTTGGGAGGAAGACCACAGAGGTCTAATATGGATTGCCATCCAATAGAATCAGAAGGAAATTAGAAGGGGGGCTCAGTTTACATAATGACTCTCTCCAGCTGTGGTATGTTGTCAATACTTTCTGATATATGGGTTAATAGGTATAAATAAGAACAACTTGTTTGTAAACAATAAAATTACATCACAGAGTTTTGAAAGAACAACTTGTCACACGGTCACTATACAGAAAAATATGGCCCACAGAGGTTACAAAAAACTACCATTCAAGCTTCCCACTTCTTTTTTTCCTTGACTTACTAGTCTTAAATTCCAATTGGATTTTTCCAAAAGCAATACTGTATACGCGGGACCTCCATGGTAGCACAAGGGATGACCTGTCAGCACTATGAAACTATAGCCAGCCACTGAAACATGAGTTCAATCCCCAGCCAGGGACCTGACCCATATGGCACATCAGACCCTTCCTGTCTCACCTACTGCTCCCCTCAGCAGTTTATCTCAGATCCACCTGTTCTGCTCTCTACTCTGTCTCTGGTGAATCCTCACTACCCCCACACTTCTAGCCTACATCCCCACTCTTATATGCATAAATAAAGTCTTAAAAAATAATGTATAAGCAAAGTTAACTCACTCCAAAATTATGCATACATGAAATAAGCACAGATATGCTTAATTACTTTTCTTGTTACTTTCTGCAAGTACAAGGTAACTAAATACTGTGCTCATTTTCTTTAGCATTTTATCTTTGCACATTCATTTTGCTTCTCTTATTTCAAATTTCAAACTACATTGTCATGGGTTGTATTTCAAGAAACCACAGATATGAACAAAAACAGGCATAAAATAGGGTAAACATTACAGGTATGTTTTAGAAGTCTCTCCAATTTTTAATGGCTATTAAAGTAAGATTTTTATGAAAACTGCATTTTTTTTTGCAGTATCATAATGAGGAAAGAAAATGCCTTATTTTCACTTGTTGCCAAAGATTTAAACTTGGGCTTTTTCACAAGAAACACATGGTATGAATTAATCTCAAAGATGTAAATGTCATTCAAAATATACTGAAAAGGGAACATTGGAAACAATTTTCCCCTAAAGATCATTATCCAACTTGAACACACACAGGCACACACACATTTTAGATATGCATAACTGACTATGGAGACCTGATGATGGCCACTGTGGCAGTAGAGCATTCTTAAAAAGGGACAGAGAGGTCAATTCACAACAATAGCTGGTTCTCTTAGGAGGAGATCATTTACCAACTGGTTGAACCCATTAATTAATATTGCTGAAAAGAAAATTATATTGCTTATTACAGATGTAAGTTAGGATTTCTTGTCATTAATGTTTTCTAGATAAATACTTAAGAGTTGAATTTCTTAAGGTCATTCACTACAGGGATTTTAAAAGACCAAAAACACTTAGAATTGCTTCTGGAAGTCGAGGTTATAGGTGATTCAAACTTTTTCTTTATATTCTGAGTTTTACTTTGTTTTAGTCAGTAATGTTTTAATCATCAGTGAAATGCAGATTTTCTTACTTTAATAGCATAATGTATCATTCTAAATTCTTCTGTTCACACATTATCCTGTTCTAGTAATTAGGTTCTACAAGTAAGTATCTGTTGAGGTCCTGACAATATGAATAAACTCTACTAATGATTTATAAATAACCCCAGGAAGTTGCCTGCATATTATGAGCAACAAAGCCTCATGTTCCATTCATTTCAAGTTACAATAACAAATTTGGCCCAGAACTCAAAACACCTTTCATTAATACTGTTTACATTCTGACAGTATTCTCTGTTTCAGTTAAATTCTGACTGGCTGTTGTCTTCAAAAAGGTTTTTGGCAGGAAATAAGATTTTTGTTTCTTCTAAAGTATCAAGAATATGTTCATCCCTCACCTGATGAACAAAACTATGTTGTGCCTGCTGTCATTCTGTAGTCCAGATCATAATGATAAATGTTACATCTTGAGGTACAAGGGCAGAGTTAAACTGTGTTGGAAGAGAAAACAACCCTAACAAAAAGAAACTCATGTGAAAGAAATGTACACCTAGAATTAACCCAGCCTTTGAAGTGTCTCTACCATGAGACTAACATAATCAATTATGTACACAACGTTGATCATGATACATGGAAGCTCAATAAATATTTGTAATTGACAAATAAACTTATAAATAATTAAAAGTTATTTGCATAATGCCAGTGTATAAGGGAATCAGGAAGGTCCTGCAGGCTATCCATTTAAAGCCATGGTTATGTTATTTTATAGTTGCTATAACAGAGATCTTATATAAAGACCAGTGATGTTTGGGTTGGCTTACTTTAATACCACTGATTTTTTGCAGTATAAAGTATGAATTTGGAAATGGAAACCATGGGTCCCTCCTCCCAGTCTGTCTCACCTTCACATTTGGTAGTCTCAATTCTGAAATCAGATTTGTAGAGTTTATTTTGGTTTAGTTTTGCCTCTTTGTTGTCTTGTTTCTCTATAAAAACAAATGAGACTATATCAAACTAAAAAGGTTCTGCACATCAAAAGAAAGTATCATTAAACTGAAAAGCACTAGCAAATGGTAAACATATTTATACAACATTCATCCAACAAGGGGTTAAGGTCCAGGCTCTATGAAGAAACATACTAGTCAACTACAAGAAAACAGGTAACTAATCAAAAATGAACAAAAAAGCTGAACAGATTATTTCTCAAAAAAAAAAATCCAAATAACCAATAAGTGTGTGAAAAAATGCTCATCTCTTGTTCCTATGTAAATGCATACCAAAGCCACAGAAATACACCTAACACCTCTCAGGATGGCCCTGATAAGGAAGACCAGAAACAAGTACTGGTGAGGATGTAGAGAAAAAGGAACCCTCCTACACTGTTGGTGGGAATATGTACTAGTCCAGGCCCTGTGAAAAACGGTATGGAGATTCCTCAAACTATTAAGAAACAGACCTACCACTCCGATTTACCCACCCAAGAAAAACAAACCAAAAAAACCCTGCAAATTCAAAGGGATATAAACATTCTTATGTTCACTGCAGCGTACTTATGCATATTTACTGTAGCTAGCTTATGGAAACAACTTAATGCCCAAGGGCAGATGTTGTAGATACACAGAATACTACACAGCTATTAAATACAAGATTAAATTATGCCATTTGTGATAGCATGATACAACTGGAGGGGATTATGCTCAACAATATAAGTCAGAAGGAGAAATAAAGGGGACTAACTTTGAACTGTCAGATGTTCCCCGATTTCTTTAGTTTTGTAGTTATCTGCATTTAGATTCTTGACACAGTTTGTAATATTAAGGCCTGAATATTTTTTTTTATTTTTTTGGTGCTAAAGTAAATGGCTTAGGTTTTTAATTTTAAAGTCTACCTATTCACTGTTGATCGGTAGAAAGCAACTGAATTTTTTTATCAGGTCTTTACCCTGTAACTTTTCTAGAACCAGAGATTAGGTCTAGTAGTTTTGTTGTATGTCAGTTCTTTGATTTTTTACATAATCATATCATTGAAAAAAATAGTTTTGTTTCATCCTTTCTGATCTCTGCATACCTCTCATTACCTTTGCTTTTGTATTGTTCAATCTAGAGCTCTTGATAAAATCTTCAAAAAGTTTTAGAAGGGACACAGTTGGCTTTTTCCTTATCTGGGGGAAAGGTATCCAGTTTCTTATCATTCTAACTAAAGAATGAGGTTAGTTATTTTGCAGATATCTATCAGTTTAAGGAATTTCCCCTTTATTTCTTGCATTCTGAGAAGTTATGTTGAATGCTGCGTTTTGCCAAATGCATTTAGTATATCAATTGATAAAGAAAAAAATAAACAATCTTAATTTGATTCAATAGAGTGTACTGATTTTTTTTCCCACAATACTGAACCAGCTTTTCCAACCAAAAATAAATCTCATTTTGTCATAGTATGTATTTAGTAGTAATTAAGACTGCTCTTAATTCTCAGGTTTTATTATCTAAATTTTATAGGCTTTTTTAGCAGATAAATACTACTGATTAGCAACATAGGAAGAAACAATACATAAATTAATAAATACTTATATTTCAATAATTCACCAATATAAAGTATTTGTAGTGAATTAGGAAGCTAAAAAGGGTGTTTTTTCTCTAAGAATCACTAGGGAGATAAGAATTTACTTTTCCTCATAAAAGGTGGGATTATATAGCTTTCCCCCATCTAATTATAATTGTACCATGAATAAGGTATTCATATTTACTTAAACCTATGGATTTTTTTCTTGAGGTTTTTTTTGGTATTATTTCTATTTTTTTTCCCCATCACCCCCTCAATCTTATAAACTTCATGTTGTTTATTAGTGCCTTCTAGAGTTTATATGTGATTTGCTTTGTCAAGTTATCTGCTATGTAAATAGCCAATATTTGTCTTTATTGTTCCTTCTTGCTTTATTGCATATAATTCCCTAGAACTCCTTTAATTTTGCTATAAATGACAACATTTTGTCTTTCCTTATGACTTAGTATTCCATTGATGGGCATACCACATGCACTTGATTGAATCCTCTATAATCTATGAAATTTGCTTAAGAGTTTTTCTAGACTAAAAGTTTAAAGGGCTGAATTCACATCAAATGAAGTGAGGAAGATGTTAAGTTGAGCAGATATGTGACAAAAGTTCAGCAATCACTTATATTTATGCTTCAGATTCCTCTAAGATATCCAAGAAGACAGATCAAGTCAGCAGCTGGAGAGCACCATAGAAAGTCAGATTGGAATTATACATTTCAGAGTCTTCAGGGTTTAGCTAGCATTTCATGTCATGACACTAGACAAAATACTAAGTGAGAATACATATGACTAGGAGAACTAAACACTTAACCATTAGCGTTATAACATTAAACCTTAAGATGAGTGCAACTGTATAGGAAACTGAGATGGGGATGAATAATAGTTCACTCCCCGGCCAGGGAGGTGACCCAGCTGGCATGGCAAGCTTCTCCTGTCTCACCCACTGCTCCCCTCAGCAGTGTACTTCATTGATGTGCTTGTTCTGCTCCCTACTCTCTCTGATGAATCCTCTCACCACCTCTGGCCTGTACCCCAGTTCTGTATGCATAAATATTAAAAAAGAAAAAGAAAATAGGAACATCATCTTCCAGAAGTCAGATGAAGAAATAATCTGAGAAAGGAATGATCATGTTACTAGGTCAAGTGAGATGAGAACCAGAAAGTGAACATTTGATTCCAAAGCACTGAAGTCATTAGTGATCTTTGCAGCAGAAATTTTAGAAGAGATGGAGGCAAAAGTCCTATTGGAATATGATGGAGAGAATAGAAAACAGGGGAAAATGCCTGATACAATTTTTGTTATAACATTTCTCCTCATTTTCTTCAATTTGTCTGTTCATGCATGTTCTTTGTTCTTCATGCAAGCTAATGCCCTAATTAAAGTTGTAAGTGTGATGATTATAACTATATAATGCCTTTATGATTTGTTTTTTTTGCAACTAGACTTCCACTCAGATCGAATTCCTATCCAGGACTCCAAGAAAGGATACAGCCCACTGGCTCAGGTGACTAGTATTTATCAATCTCTTAGGAATTACTTCATTTGCTGCAAGGAAATACTACTTTCTCCACAAGAGATAATTGTCTCCTTAATAGTTTATTTTTAGTCATATTTACATCATATCTAGAGACTCTGTGGCATAGATGACATAATGTCATTTTCTACATTGTGTTCAAGACTAATAAAAATGCTTTCACTGCTTTTAATAATTTTTGGTTATTCAGTTTAATGTAGAAGAAAGGTAAGGGAAAGATCATCTATGTTCACACCACAGTTCCTCTAAGTTTGGCTTTATTCAAATATTTACCAACGACTGAACTCGGACAGTGACATAATTTCTCTACATCACAAATCTTATCTATAAAGTGAATAATGCCTTAGGTGCTACTGTGAAAACTGCAGTGGCTGGCACAGTGAAACTCAATTTAAGCCTCTGCTGTTTTAAAGGCACACAGGATCTTGAAAATGAGTCAATACTTAACCTGTTTCTGGCAACCTAAAACACATCTTTAAACAGTGGAAGTGGATAGTTTGAAAACATGATACAAAGAATTTATTTTTCTTATTATAGATAAATATTGGGGAAAAGCAAGGTATGTATTACTGCTAGTATTTTAAAAAAGTAGTCCTGGGAAAATTATGGGAGTTTTATATAAATGGGACACATTATAAAACCATGTTATGAAGATTAAAAGCATGATAGCAAAGCACCAAGAGGCATAATGCTATTGGATGCTGTGATTAAAGAAAACATTCCTGTGTAGCTTCCAAAATTAATTTAGCATATGTTCAATGCCCTCAAGGCATATGACAGAAAAAAATGTGAAGGTCACAATCTTTATGGATAGCAATCATCACAGAATCCAATTTCTTCATGCTGGCTGCAATTTACTTATTTTTTCTTTGAGAGTTGTTCTAACTCAGAGAATTTATAAGCAAAACTTAGTATTTAAAGCCTCTTGTCTTATAAATTATAGTGTAGTTCTGCAATATACATAAAATACTGGTGAAATATTTTACTTAAAAAATCCAAATATTGGGCCCTTCCTGGTGGCGCAGCAGGTTAAAGCACAGCACTAAGAAGCTAAAGCCACTTCAGCATGAGTTCCATCCCCACTCCTGAGGTGATCCACATGGCTCTGCAGATCTCTCCTGACCCGCCCGCTGTTCCCCTCAGCAGTGTACTTCGTCAATCTGCCGTTCTGCTCCCCACTCTGTCTCTGATGAATCCTCTCACTGCCCATGTACCTCTGGCCTGTACCCTAGTTCTGTATGTGTAAATAAATAAATCTTTAAAAAAAGTATAAATTTAATCCTATGCATCTTATTTTTAAATTTTAAAATACCAAGTGACTAAGAGATTAGAATCTTTTATTCAAACTTTTTATTCATTTTCTAACATTTAATAAAGCAATTTGTGTTCAGTGGTAACAGTATCAAGCAGCTTTAAAACTGGAAGTAAAAATATGCTTCCCATTGTTTTCATAAATATTAGCTCACCTTGGTGGATGAGATTATGCCTTTTAAAAATATTTTCACAGTATTATATTTGAAAAAGTTAGAATAAAAAGGGACAGTAGACAAAGTCTAGAGTTTCATTTTTTACTTTTTTCAACCAATATTTACCATATGACTACACTTTGTAAATCCCTATATTATGGAAAAGAACTTACTATCTTATAGAAAAACCAGCAAAGAAGCTAATAAAACATTTTTTTAAATTGCTATCACACAGCAAGTGTCTGAAGTACAGAGAAAAGGACTGAAGCCAAGCAAGAGAAGAAGGAAGATTGTGGGGGCAGAGAAATGACTTCCCGGAGAGGAGTATCATTTAAAAAACCTAGATGATTTGAGAAAAGTGGGCATGCCTGGGATAAAAAGTAAGTGATAGGGAATGGCCAGAGTTAGAGTTGTAAAATTAGAGCCCTGATCAAGAAATACATCCATCTAAAATGAGAAGGAGGACAGAAGGGTGGGTGCAGTAGTGGGGGAATAAAGGAAGGGCGGGAATTAGGGACAGAAGAGAGAAAGCTGTCTTTTATACGTGTAGTTTTTATTGGATCCTTGACAGGAAAGGGTTAACTTGTCAGTATCTGATTGCTGAGAGAATTACTTTTCAGAGAGAAAAAGGTCTTCATAGGGCAGACTACTCTGATAATTGTTGGCAAGTTAAGATAAGGACCACAGGTAATCATAATTCTGCAACATTACAGAACCAATGACCTTGACAAGATTGAGATGTCCATCACGAAGATAGGGCTTAACTGTGAACATGGAAGAATCTCTATGCTATATTTAGGGGTTACCCGTGGTTAGTAACCACGAAAATAAAAGCTTTATAGAGATGTACATTATGAATGGAGGTAAGAATCTTTCTATGATAGTAATTTAAATCATTACTATCAAAACCCTTTTTTCCAAGGGGTGTGTATAAATGAGATATGAACAGTTTACAGGAAGCTCCTGTCACAGAATTCAGGAGAAAAATGTTACCCTATGATATTGAAAGTAATCATGTGCAAAAGACATATGTGGAAATATTACCCTTTACTACCATTTAAAGCAGAGAATTGCATTGCACTGACTTCCTAATTCATCCAGGGCCAATTAGCTATCTAATCTAACCTCTACCAGATACATCTTCCAGATACACCTAAATGTGAAGGTGTTGGTAGTAAGAACCTTCTCTTTTTCTTTCATCAGATTCCACACATTTCTGTTTACAAATGAAGAGTATACTAAACACACAGCCAACAAAACAATTCAAAAATACAGGAAATAAAAAGAATTGAATGTATGTAGAAAACTATGAACCATTTGATGCTATGAAAATAGAAGGAAAGGATGAATGAGATGAAATGGAAATACAATTGTAAGTGTTTATGAGTTGATATTAATGCACAATTTTATAACTTTAAGGGAGACTAGTGGGAGTCTGTGCTCATTGTTTGGCGAGTGATATGTCAAAGGTAAAAGCAGCTTAAGTATGTTAAGTGCTTATCACTTTTGTTTCCAAAACATTAACACACCAGTTTGGGAAAGAACTCATGGTATAGTCAATATATATTAAGAGAAGCATCAAGCTTCAGTCATCTCAATCAGCTGAGGAGGGGGATGTCTATTTCACTGTCAAAATATTGGAGCAAAGCCAAGGACCACATTATCTTATTTCAGGAAGTCTTGCCTTGACACACATATAACCCTACTGTCATAACAAATCCCTGGGAAATGGATGTGAGGAGTAGTGGTGACCCGGGATGGGATTGAGGTTTCACCCACATGAATTAAGCAGATTCTGAGATTGGATGGTTAATGATAATTATATAATAGAAATTGAGAGCTTAAATTAGAAAATATAAAGAATCCATTACAAGAGGTTAAATGCAGGAATTTAACAATGTATTTCTTAATAGGCAACTATTACAAAAGAGGTATTAGAAGTAAAATAGTTTTAAAAAGTTTCCTTATGAATGGAAAGATAGTCCTTTGCTAATACATTAGACCTTTATAACAAAAAACAAAGTCTTGAGGATGACTAGTATGTCAATAAAATGACTTGAAGATTTAGAATTATCAATCTTGAGAAATAGATCCCAAGTTGACAGGATTCTACTAAATCAGTTTTGGCTACTTTGTCTTAGTTAAGTATTCATATAAGTACAGGTTTTCTTTTAGATTCTCAATTCTGTTCCATTGTTCAGTGTGTTTATTTTTATGGCAGAGCCTCACTGCTTTATTGTAGTTTTGTCATACATAGTTTGAAGTCTGGAACTGATGTCTGTTTTGTTTTTTTTTTTTTTAAATCAGGGTTGTTTTTGCTATTCTTTTGGGGTTCCCTATACATTTCAATAATATTGTTCTGTTTCTTTGAAGGTCATTGAGACTTTGGTACTGACTTCACTGAATCTCTGTATTGCTTTGGATAAGACAGCCAGTTTGAGAACGCTACTTCTTCCAATCCAACAACAGGGAATATCCACACCTTTGTGTCTTCCATTTCTTTTAATAATGTTTTAAAGCCTTCTTTGTACTATTCATTTCCTTTGTTAAGCTCAGCCATAAATATTTCATTATTTTACATGATTGTAAGTGGGATTATTTTCTTGCTGTATTTCTCTATTACTTTGTTATTTTAATGTAACAATGAACAAATGGACCTACATCAAATTAAAAGGCTATGCATAACAAAAGAAACTTATTTCAAACAAAGATGCTTTACTGAGTGGCAGAAAATATTGTACATCATACATCTGACAAGAGGCTACTGTCTACGTGGACTCATCAACTCAAGAAGAAAAGAAATAATTTGATCTAAAGGGAGGAAAATGGTGGCAGAAAACCTAAATAGACTTTCCAAAGAAAACATACAGATGCCTAAAAGGTACATGAAAAAAATAATCACTTCTCAGGGAAACACAAACCAATGTCATGAGATACCAACTCATTACCATATCAAAAATACCAGGTGGGAAGGTATACTGTCAAAATGGTTGCCCAGTGGGAACCAGTATGGAGGTGTTTCAAAACATTTGAAAATAAAAATCTGCCCTATGATCTAGCAATTCTGGCCCCAGGTTATCTACTTGAAGAATGTATAAACACTAATGCAAGGAATATATACACTTTTATGTTCATTGTAGCACTATTATAACAACTAAGTTATGAAGATAACTGATGTAAAAGGTGAATGTTACACTTATACACACACACAAAGAATACTATTCAGCTGTTAAAAAAAAAAGATTTTGCCATATGTGACAACATGCATCAAACTGGAGGGGATTATGCTAAGTGAAACAATTCACAAGGAGAAAACATACCAGATCATTTCACTGATGTCAAAATAAAGGAACAGGCAAAAGTAAATAAAAACAAACCCTAGATATCTTACTGCAGAAATAAAGCTACTAGACTGATAGCGTAGATAGCAGGATGAAGGTAAGGGAAGGTCTCAGTGAACTGCAGCAGAGGACTATGGAAGCTTTGGTTGGAGGTGTGGTGTGTCAGCCCATACCTCTAAATCATATGCTGTGTTGTAAACCAGTGTTATTTCAGTAAAACAATGCACACATAAAAATAGAGAATGGGAAGACAAACTGTGAAAAACAAATATGATTTACTAAAAAAGAACAAAGGATTTGGAATTGAGAAAGGGTTGCTGTTAACTATCTTAAAATGTGAACACCTATAAAATGTTGCTGAATGATGGAACTGATTCAAGTAGTGAAGAGTGATAACAAAAGTTAGAGAAGGAAGAGATTCTATAGCAATATCCTTGAATAAACGGGGGGAAGAGTGGGGCAGGGAACCAGTAGAAGAGTTGCTGGAGCCCTACAGCCAGCCAGTGAATCAACAGTCACAGTGAGAAATGTAGAAAATCCCAGATCCAAGTGGGCATATGTTTATAGAAATGGAGACTAGTAAACACTTTTGTCCAGTCATTTCTCCTTTCTCTGTGGAATAGGAAATGATATCAACAACTGAAAGTGAGCGTGAATAAGGAGATGGAAGTTCAGCAAAGGGATATGTTTTAGGACTTGAAGTCAGGTGGTTCTGTGTTCTGCCAACAACTACTGGAGAGAATGATTTTTGAGATTGGGGTTTGGGCACAAAAGGACAAATGAGTCAAGGATATTGGCAAAAGTGTTAAATGATGAACCATATAAATAGTAAAGAGTAAGTTACAAAAGAAAAAATTGTACCAGACAGATTTAAATAAGCAAAGACAATCTTATTCAGGCTATCTTACAGGGGAGAAAGATTAATTCAACTCTCCTGAAAGACAAGGCAAGAGGGATTTTAAGTGCCCGGTGAGCTAATAGAGTATTTGAGAACAGGGCAGGAAGGGCGGGGTTGGTCAATAGGATGTGTCTAGAATACTGAGTCATTCCTGAGTTTGCAAATGTTTTTCATTGTGATTAAGCTCTTTGTTTGCTAACAAAGCTTACCAATGAAGTTGATACTCTTCCACCAAGACTCAGGCAGTGTCTTTCAAAGAGGTGACACCCAGGTCCTTGAGAAAAACATTCTTGGATTCTAAAACTGGTAAGAGGCTGGGAGATTAATCTACATTTCAAAGGGTCAGAGAAATAATTTGCATATCTACAAATTTTCTACAGTAATTGCCATTAAGAAAAGGAAAGCTAGAGGCTTATTGTAAGGAAGAAATCTATCTCAAGTTTAGTCAAAGAAGAATATCAAGAGCCACAGGATTAGAAAGAAGTGAGTAGAGAAGATGGTGAGAAACTTGGAAAAATTAGAAAAAATCAATTATAGGTTTCATTTGGCCAAGTAGCCTTAGGTTTTAGCATACTGGTGGGAGTTAGTAGGACCTGAGAATAGTGACTTGTTTTTCTTGGTGTTCTGGAAGTAATATTTTGCACTCCAGGAAGGAAAGTTTTGATAGTCAAAGCAAAAATGGTTTTTATATAATGCAATTTGACATTTATTCTGAAAATACCTACTGGAATTCTCATACTTGGTGAAGTCTTTGAAGCAAATAATTGTAGTCAATTGTGCCATAGTAAATAAACCTTAGAAGTGAAGGAAATAGACATTTTGTGTGCACGCACATCAACAGATGGTAGATATTTTCTTGTGGAGTATCTTATTTGATCTTTACTACTCCGAGAATTAAATATGACTCCATATTCACGGATGAAGTAAAATTGACAATCCAATTTATACTGTTCTTTGGTATTAATGAAGCCCTCTTCATTACTACTGTTACTATGAATGTTTCCTATGAAAGGAATAGGTCAAACTAGTTTACTACTAACATTCTTTTCTCTGGTGTGGTCACTTAACATATTAAACTTTTCTAAATACATACTTTACTAATGAGCATTTTATGTTAAAGACAATCATTGTGTAGGTTATTTTTTATTCCAGTAAGGGTCGCTCCAATATCCTATAAAAGCATTTTTTTTCATACTTTAGTGAGTTGCGATTTCCAACTCTGTTAACCAAAGAATATTATACTAGTAAGAATCCAACTAGCAAATGCTGAAATGCCTGTTCATTTGAAATCCCACATTTTAGTAAAATTGGTTAGTTTGATAGGCAACTTGCCTATTCTTAAAGCAAATTGTCTCCAAGGATAATTCTCTTATAGCAATGACATGTTCTAAATCCACTTAGTAGATGTAGAGGGAAAAGACTATATTCAACCTGACCTAGGTAGTAATTCTTTTGAAGCAAACTACTATGTCTGCTTCAATTTTATAACAATTGTCAATTTAAAGTGTTCCATTGATATATTTTCTTATAGGTTTCTGTTACAGATTTCAAATATACAAATACCTATTTTAGCTACAAATCTGAGTTACGACTTTGTCATTCATGTCAAATACCTCTCCAATTCAAATTGCTTTGTTATTTAGAGACATTGTATATAATAGTTGAATTATGTTTAAAAAAAATCAAACTGGGTGACATGGCTATTGACCAATAGAGGATGAAATAACACCAATGGCATAGCCTCCCTGTAGAGGATTAATGAAATATAAGAAAGTCATCCAAATTACTTTTTAAATCACATGCAAGTCTACCCCCTCAAAGTATATTATGAATTTTATTATGATGGAAATGATTAGCATTTGGGAAGAGATTGCCAGTCCTTACCATTCTCCAGGAAACAATCTGAATCGTGTAGAAGTATTCCATGCACAAAAGGAATGAGAGTAAATAGCAACTGATCCCAACCTTTGATAATTGTTCTGACCTCCTGTAATGCAGAGCAGTGTCCTCACTGCACTGACCAGGAAGGGGTCAGTTGCTAGGCTAGCTTCAAGTGGGGGTTCACCCCATAGTGGATATTGCACAGCCCACTACATTTCTTCTCACTTCACCTACTTTCATTTAGAAAAGTGAGCAACAAATGCTCCGGCAAATTGCCATTACTCTGCAGGGACTTTGTAAGAATTTAAAGTGGTATTTGCCAAGTGCAAAGCACTAAATGAGCAAGTGGCTTAACGTACAAAATTACCAAGAAAAGACTCAGAAGGGATTGTGTCACTGTGTGATTACTTACTTTGACATTAACATCAATTTTAAAAGTAATTATTTTTGCTTAGAACTTTATTTTGAAAAATATTCTAAATATGAAATAAAGATGCCCCATAGCATGGATTAAGACTGAAATTGTGTGTACTCCTAAAATCCTCATGGTAATGGTTATCTGTATGTCATCTTGGCTAATCTGGAAATCACTTTTCAGAATCATCGTCACTGCCAGCTTCCAGCATGACGTTTACCACAAATGAAATTTGCAGGACAACTGGAACAGTGAAGTGGCAGCCATCACTCACAAGAGGTCATCAATGGAGTAAAGAAAAACAGATGTAGAGAACTGGCGAGTCCTAGAAATAGCTTATCATCACTTTTCTTCCCATCTCTGAATGGTGCTTTTCTCTGATAACTCTTTCCTCGCAAGGCCACCCCTAAGTCTTGGCTGTGAATTCACAGCAGTAGTAACCATAAAGAAGCAACAGCCAGGCATTGCTGCTGGGTGCTCCTCTTGATTTTCCCGGAACGGGAAGTCAAGCCAGTTGTGTCAAACCTATACAAGGATGTTGAGATTGTGGGTGGACTGATGGGCACTGACACTTGAGATTCACTTGCTCTGTGTTTAAAGAAGGAGCTCATGAGGTCCTTGCCTTTGATTCTGGAGTAGCCCTTTTACTGGGTCAAGGGAATCTTGGGGATCCTGATTTCCAACAATAGGTAGTTGATTTTGTTCTCTTCTTGTGAGCTTTCAGAACTATGCTTTTCCCATTGTTTTTCTGAGAAACAGATGGGGTGGGAGGGGAGCCTCAGCACCAGGGCTCACTGTGCCAGCCCTGAAGCACTGCCCGGTGTTTAAAGTCCTGACACTGGTATGTTCCCAAGCTAGAATCCTGCCAACACTGTGGGTGCAGAGCTTTTCTCACACTCTATGCCACATGCCCAAGATGGTATTTTCCTGACACTAGGCTGCACACACTTTTCAGCTCACCTTTGTCACAGGATTTACCTGTTCTCTACTCCCTAGATGCCTTAGGGTTTTAGTGCATGAGCAGCTTTCCCAAACAATAATGGCTCTGGAGTGTGCTCATGGTCTCCTTGGATTGAGGCTGCAGTGATGAGTAGGTCTAAAACCCCAGTCTGGGACTGAGCCTAGCTGCAATCCCCCTTGTCTCTGTGAGCTGTGGTGGGGGTTTACCTATCTCTACCACCACACACACACATGCTTCCTGGAGACCCTGAAGGTGCTTTCTCCATCTGAGCTGTGGTGCCCCTGAGTCCCTTGGGCTGCGGGTGCGGCAGCTGGTGGACTTCATTGAGTGCCCACCCATCTGGGGGCAGGGACTGGCTGTGCTCTCTTTTCTGCTGGCCTCTAAGGGGAGGCTTGCCTTTCTCTACTCCCTGGGGCCCCAGGATGTCTTTCTTTCCCTAACAATAGTGGCATGTTATTTTAAACGATCACTTATTTCTCAAATTTAACTCAAAAACATCTGTTCAAATTTCAATGAGAAATTTCTAAGAAAGAATCGCCTACTGTATTAGTCATTAATCCCCAGGGAACCACAGCCTTACTTGCACTCACTCATCTGACTCATTAGGAATTGGAAAGGTCCCTTCCATTTCTAGAAGGCCAATATTTTCAAGAGTAAGATTGTCAAAGTTCTGTATTTTAATGAAGCTGTAGTCACAGACCCTCTTCACTTCAAGACCTGTACTTGCCTTCATTAGGAATTTAATTTTATAACAAAAATATGTACTATTGAGTTAGCTTCATGCAAGAGAAACATTTCAGCATTTTTATTTCTGTATCTTTTTTTACTACTTTTAATTTTACTCTTTGATTTGAAACCATTCTGTTATTAGGGTTTTTAAAAACAGATTACAGTGTTTTGCTCCAGTGGATATTTTATGGCAAAAATACTAAAAAATAACTAGTAATTAGAAATCTCAAAGTCATGCCTCTGAATGCCAAAGTATACTCCTGAACTTATATTCTTGAAAAAATAATATCCTTGAAAAATAACTGGCAGTGGTAAGAATTTAGGTAATAGTAAACATGTTGTTTACATTAACTCCTGAGTAGGATAATTTCAGGATGTACTAGTGTGACAAACCAGGCTACTGAAAGAATAGAACCAAGATATAAACACGGTAAGTATATTTCTAGCTCACCTAGCTATCCAATGTAGTCTTGGTTGATAGTATATATTTCCACCATGTGAGGATTTAGTGACCAAACTTTCTTAAATCAGTCCCTGAAACTCAGTGTAAAAACTGGTTCAAGGTAAACTGAGTTTTCTCCACATGCACTTCAACTGCTCGGAAAATTTTTCCCCCCATATCACATTCATTTTTATTGTGTTTATGATAACTATCACATCAGGAAATCAACTACAATATAAATCATACCAGGTTTTCTATACTCATAAATGAAAGTACTAATTTATCACATGTAGGTGTTATCATTCAATGGCCATGTCTAATTGACTCAGTAAAGAGTCCCTTATCACCAGCTAGAATGACTCCAAAAAAAAGCAAGTGAAAGTAATAGGACATCGTCCCCCAGGATAAGACATTCATTTGACAATGCTGATGTGATCAACTATGAGTCATTTTAAAATAGTTGCCAGAAGTGTTGTAACACTCTTTGTCATACAACATTTTGTTCTTGTCAGTAGTTGTCTTAAAGACTTCAATACGTGCCTGTTCTTTCCATTTAAGCATAACTCATCCTTATTCCTGGTGCCTTAGATATGTTTTCAAAAATAAGGGAAGTGTTATCTTTTGATAAAAACAGTAATCAACAACCTGCCGAAAACAAAATCCAAAGACCAGATGATTTTATAGTGAGCCTTATCAAACTTTCAAATAAATACCCAATCCTTTGAAAATCTCCTAAAAAAATGGAAAAGTAAAAGTCCAAACACAGGGGAGGACATATTTTTAAAAAAAGGAATATATCTCAACATAATAAACATATATGACAAGACAAATCAATATCATATTCAATGGTAAAAAAGTGAAATCTTCTAAGATCAGGAATAAGACAAGGATATCCATTCCACCATTATTGCCCAATGTAATATTGGAAGGCTTAACCAGAGCAATTAGTCAAAAAGTTTATAAAAGGTATCTAAATTGGAAACAAAGTAAAATGATCATTATTTGCAGATGCCCCAGTAATATGCATAGAAAATGTGAAGAGTTACACCAAAACAAAATTAGAAATAAATACAATGAAGTGGTAGGCTGCAGAACTTATATTTAAAAAAATGTTGTTTCTATATGCATGTAACAAACTCGCACAAAGTAATGGAGTAAACAATTCCATGTACGAGTTTATCAAAATTAAGTCAGAGAATATGTAATATTAATTGAATAAATTTAAACTTACATTCACCAAGAAATAAATCTAAAAGTATTCCAGACAGATAAACTCAAAGACAAAATCCTTAACAACCACTACAACAGTTAGAATTTCAATTTTGAACACAAACATTTTGACACAGCACTGACAGAGTTGGAAGAACAAATTTGGACAACTTTTTACAATTGTATACATTGACCCTTATTCCCCCACTAAGAATCTATAAAGTTAAAAATTCAAAATTATGTTTTCTAACAGCCATAGAGATTTGAAAACCACTCTTTCAGTTAACAGCCAACATTCAAAGATAAAAACAACTAAGAATCAGGAGTATTACCTAATCTGCTAAGAGAACATAGTGAGCATCAGCATGGAAGATTAATTATTAGATTCTAGTAAGAAGAATACTAATTTGAAACATTAGGTCTGAAGTTAGTAGACTGGGAAATCTGTTCCACTCAATGGTGATGTCAACCCTAAACCTAGCCTACAATATGGTCCGCACAAGAAAGGCTACTAAACTAGCTGAAACAGTATAGTAATAGGAATATTTTGACCTAAAAAGGAGCTTTATGATCTAGCCCACAGAGGAGATGTGATGGTTTAATAGTGTTGTGCTAGATTTCAAGGTCACATCTATACTCTGGTAAGTTTTTGGTATTTCCAGTTTTTGAAACCTACGTCAGTTAATGTGTGTGAGATTTAACCTTTGCCACCTGTCCTATGAGATGCCTTTATACTGTATCAACATACAAGTTCAGAAATCATTAGGTCTTTTGCCCTAAGATTCTCCTTTTCAAAGACAGACACAAAAGGGAAATGGGATTGTTTGTGCCAACACATCTTGAAATCAAATGACCTGTATTTTATCCTATGCTATTCTATCTAGGACAGAGAAATTGAGCAATCAAACTAAACATCAATGCTTTTCATTTGACTGGTTGATACCCAGCTAAGCCTGGGTAAGATAGGCTTTAAAATAAATGATACTCAAGATAGTGTGGCAAAGTACATGTGCTTGCCATACTTTTCAAATTACACGATTTCAAGCTGCATTTTTTTTAAATTCCAGTTTATGGTTAGGTTTGGGTTTAGCACAGTTAAAAATATATACAAATACATACACACCGCACAGAATCCCATACATTCACATACAAACACACAAACCACACAAGAAACTATTAAGGGAGCAGTTAGTACCTATACAAGATTTGTCCTAGAGTTGTAAATTATCTCAAGAACAGACAGGATGATAAGCACAAACAGGAGATACCATAATAGGTACCTTACAAGTCAACTAATGCTAATCTTGGTTTAGGCAGAAGCAAAAGGAACCCACCTCCAGGTGCAAGTAAAGAACACAAGAGCTTGGAATAAAGTGACACAGAAGAGGCAGAGACTGCTAAATTCCTATTACTCACGAAAGGATGGAAAGAACCATGACAGGGAAGACAAGAGTTGAAAATCCATCTCTCAACAAGGCCAGGTCCTCTTACTTTAAAAGTATGCAGCCTTCACTAAGATATTCAAAGAGTAATATAGTGAGGAAAAACTTCTCCAAAATACGGTATAAACGAGTAGCCAAAACTGTGGATATATACCATATTCATGGACGGAAAATTTCTGTGTAAAATTACAGTTCTTTCCAAGTTATTGTAAAGCCATATAAAATGCACTAAAATTTCAATAAATATTTTCATTAAAGTTGATGTATTCCTTCTAAAATAAGTTGTAAGAATTACTAGGATAATTTGGCAGAGGAGGTGAAAAAGAAATATAGATTTGTTTCACCTAAAGACAGATGTTACATAATTACAGTAATTTGAAACAGTAATAAAAAAAAGTGAAATTATTAATGCAGTGAACAGGGTATCATGTACACAGGAACTTCTAGTATAAATGACATGTCAAAGAAATAGGAAAATTTAATACTTAGTATAGAAAGATTTTTTTATTTAACCTTTAATTCATAAATAGATTGTCCTCTAAAAGAACCAGAGCTCAATGCAGATTTCTGAGAAATGTTTCTCATATTTCCTCTAGTTGTATACTTAGGAACTAGGAAACTAGCACCATCAGAGTTTACTATTTATTCACACATGATGCCTCAGTCCTATAAGTTCTCAGTCTGATTGATGTACACCAGTAGTGTCTAGATCCCAGAAATTAGTGTTACCCCAGTTCAAGAGAGTGACAGATAATCCTTTTGAGGTTAATTCCCTTCCTCCATTATAGGTGTTATCCTGGGAGATGACCAAAGACATATTTGCACAAGATTTGAGAGGAAATTATACTTTCTTCTTCCCATCTCTTTCTCTATGAAAGGGGCAGTGAATGTGTTACTGATTAAAGCCTGGAAATGAGCAAAGGTTAATGAATTTGTCTAATTCCATCAAATCCTGTATGCCAGATGAGATTTTCAGTTACATATGTCAGCCCTCAATAGCTTTTTTCATCAAAAGATGCCTCCTTCTCAAAATTTTGATGATCTCTAGCTTTGCTGCTTTCTGTATTATCCATCTTATCTTGGGTAGTTAAGTGTGGCCATTTGATATCTGACATTCTGATATCTCATTATTTCCCTGGAATCAGAGAGCCCATACGGCTGTCACTCCAACATTATTCTTTTCAAGTACAATGGTGCTGATCTTACTAATGTAAATTTTTTACTTAATACTGTAATGTGCCATATTAACTTGGTACTTGTTATCAAAAAGTAGGCTAGGAAAGTCAGATAACAGTTTTCTGTTTTTTTTGGGTTTTTTGGGCACATTATAATTTTATTATGATCAACTATGGTAAAAATTTTGGAAACCACATCTTGAGTTAGCTATGGTTGACAATACTCTCTGCATACTGTCAAACATCCTTAGTGTGAAAAATATGACCACCTTGAAGGAGGACATTGGAAGTTTCACACCTATTATCTCATAAATCCTTTCCCATGTGCTCCTTTATTAATTCCCTTCATTATTTTAACTGGTACTTTTTCATTGCTATAACCTGTAACCATGATTAACAGTAGCTTTCTAAATTTCTTATTCTTTTTAGTGAATTATTGAACTGATTATCTGAAGACAGTTTAATCTCACCATTTCTTTACTTTGATTTCAAGCAATCAGAATTAATTCCATTCATATATCCAGATTTCTGTTAATATATAACTTAGCAAAAATTTTCATTTAACTTCCAATGAAAGAATTATACAAATGTAACAAGCTTAATAGGGTGAAGAAAAATAATTTGGTAAATTGAGATAATAATGACAGATTAAAGACTGGTCCTGTCTAGATCTCCCTTCCCTGCAACCTTTCCCAGAGAGTTGAAAGGCAGTAGATTGGAGTAGAAAAATATGGACTGAAAAAGTGAACAAGCCACAGGAATGAAGTTATAGAAATGAATTTATCTAAATCTGGTTGTAGAAATTAAAATGTACAATATTTACCTAAACAAAATAGTTGCACTACTCCATTTGGCATTTGTCAGATTTCATAAAGAGTACTAAGTGCAAATTATATTTGCTCATTATAAGACTGATTTTAAAGTCATAAGTAAAACAAAATGCTTCATTAAAGGCTTAAAGAAAAGTTCATAGAATTGAGTGAGTTCATTCTATGGAAAGCTAATAAAGCATGGCTATTTAATGACAGATCATTTAAGAAAGTTTGGGTCATTTATTACTTAATAGGAAGATCATTATAAAATTGGACACGAAAAGTTTAAATGAGGAGGGATTGGAAAGGTGGTATGCATAAAATATTATGTCACCAAGGTTGATCTAGATGATATTACCTTGTGATCCAATGCAAATCAACCAGTGGCATCAAGACACTAATCTACTTAGCATCAGCAGAAGGTCTGTACTTCAAAATACATTTATAAACATGTACATATATAATACTGTATAATACTGGTATAAGTGATCCCAGAGGGAAATTACTACTGACCTGCTCCCAAGACTCTTGTTGACTATTCAATATTTCCTACTAATAACTTGATTACAACTGTCTTCTTGTTGTATGTAATTGCTGCTATTATTGTCACTCTTCTATAGGTTTCTAATTTCTGGAAAGCAGGAAATGTGGCATCAGATTTCAGATCCTTACTTCCTAACTAGGAGGTGTCTACATTTCAGTAGTTCGGTTTATGTTTAAAAGAAAAGAAGCCATGTTGGAAATTAATATTTGGCTGAGGAACAAAGGAATTTAAAAAATAAATTTCAGAAGAATAGACATAAGTTTCCATATATGGTTTTTCAAGTCTAAATACATGACTAAATAATAGCACACATGATTTAGCAACTGTGTATTAGCTGCAGCCTGAAAAAGTTTTAATAACAAAACAAGCTGAAATGTGTTAACAGTATAATTGTCAAAAAAACAACATCAGTTAAGAACATCTAGACTGAGTAATTCTGATTTTTGAGTGCTGATTATGGCACACATGGTTCAAGATTCATTTTTGCCTGCCATTCTTTATTAGTTATAAAATAATGCAATCACTGAGATAAGACACCGAAGGAGGCAAGGGACTACTAAACTAGGACACATATATGAGTTAGAATGTGTGATGATTATGTTTACAGTAGAGAACATGCATGGGAAGCAGTGACAGCAACTACATGGAGAGGCTTCAAGTGTCAAAGGAGTAGGAAATTTTTCCATATGGCCTTTTTATGGCAACACTAAGATTACAGGTCAGCTGTAAAAAATATTTTTTCTTCTCCCAATCAACAGAAATATTTCATACACAGTCAGATTTATCAAAATAAAAATTAATTCCTTAGCGGTGGACCCATTCTGTCTAAACACAAGATATACAATCACATCATAGCAGAAATAATGGGGTTGAAGAGAGATAAGCCAAAAATCCTTGATAGTCCTTTCAAAGCCTGAAATTCCATAATTCTATAGTTTTTATCAGTCTTGTAACAGCAATAACAAAAAAATACACAGCACTGGGTTCCTGTGCTATTTCTTTGGTAGCATTTTATTTGTTCTTCACAAAACTCTTATCCCATCCTTGAGGTTATTTTTAACCAATGACTAACTTAAATCTTTGCAGAGCAACTGCCACTAGGTGTTACAATACTTACAATATAGTGGTTTATACTTAAAAAGAAAAAAAAATTGTTAATTATCTATTACCTTTCTGCCTCCCTAATATAACACTCATGCAGTGATTTCAGGCAAGGTTAATACAAAAAGGCAGAAATTTTGAAACTTTAGGAAATGATTTTTTGAAAAAACAAAACAAAACACAAACTACATAGGTTTTTTTGTTTATCTGGGTCTAGGTGTTTTCTGTTAAAATTACCTCTGAAGATGTACGTGGTTTTGCATTTTTTCTATTTTGAGATATGGTCCCCTTAGCAAAAAGGATTCATCTATAAAACGAACAGGGGAAAACAGTTCCCTAGATACAGCCTGTTCTAAAGGTAAAGATTTAGTTTTGGTCCCTGCTCTCATGCACCTCATCCTTATTCTTTGCTTTAGACCATCTCTAGATGCTAGATGTTGTCACCTCACAGGGATTTGACTTCCAGTCCTGTGGTCCTGACCTTTGGCTTAATCGCTGTGTATTTTTTTGTTTTTTTTTTTTTTACAGTGACAATCCTTTCCCTGATCCCTTCTAGTTTTTTTCACTGGTGTTTTCCATTTCTGGTGCAGTCACTTGAATTCCAGTCCTGTGGTCCTGACCTTTGGCTTAATCGCTGTGTATATTTTTTTTTTTTTTTTTTTTACAGTGACAATCCTTTCCCTGATCCCTTCTAGTTTTTTTCACTGGTGTTTTCCATTTCTGGTGCAGTCACTTGAAACATTCAATATATTCCTAATCCACAGCAACCGACTCCACTGGGTCAACTGAGGACAAGGCTTAAGTTCCTCAACTGGGGAAAAAGAATTGTATCAAATATTCAGACAAAGTATTATCTCTGGTCCTTAAACATGAAAGGGAAAAGTTTTATAGTAGTAACTAGGAGTAAGAATTTTCTCAATGGAAATAGGAACACTTCAGGAATATAATTGGCTAATAAGTTTGTCTTTTAGTCATTTTATTTTTAGAGCTTACTTTCCAGGCATCTTAATCTCTTGACCAGATATAGTTTAAGTTTTCGGGCAAGTATTAAAGTCTGTAATAATAGCCATGATGGTAATGCCTTATAGTAGGGTCTTGCCATTGGAGAAATTAAAACAAAACAGAAATACAAGCAAATCCTGAAAGCTGAGAGAACTTCTGTTTACAATTAACACATGTTGTTCTCATGTTGGGTATAAACAATATTAAAGAACACCAAAATCAGACAGTATTACCCTAAGATCAACACAAAGAAGGACAAGAAGTCTGTTTTTGTCTTTGCTACTAATTTAAGATACTCTGCAACATCTAAGATATCCCTTTTCCAGGCCAATATGAGTGACTGCTTTTTATCAATTACCACTATATCCCAACTATAAAATTTAGAGATACAAAATCATAGAATTAGTCCTATTTCTGGACAGCATCCAATCTAGGAAGTCCTGCTTCCTTCAACTTGCCCCCAAATTACTCAGCTTTCAAAACCCTAAATCCTAAAATAGGTGCTGTCTAACCTCTTACTCAAGAGCCCCATTAAGTCCCCATGACAAGTGTTTTCCCTCCCTACAATTTAAAATCAATACAGTTGTTCAACCTCAGGTGTGGTTTTTGGATGATGGGCTTTAACAATATAAAACAGGAAATAGATAAACTTCATAATGGTGATTAGTAAGAGATACAAAATTAAGAGGTTATTATGGGAATGTTTTAGAAAATTCAAATTGTTATTTATCCTGATACTCTGCAATATACAAATATTAGATGACCGTAATATAAATCCTATGAAACTGACAGTGAATCTGTCCTAAACATCTTTCCATTAGTTTCCTTTTCCCTGGCAGCTCATTTCCATATTCATATGTAGCTCTACTTGTATTGTGTTGTATGACTAAACAGACACCAAGTCAATATCTTGAAAAGTGGTCTATAGCAAAAAATGAAATTTTACTGTGATACGTAAAAGCTAAGCTAGTTACCTCTGTAGAGTAAGATTCCTTCTCTTTAGCTCATTTTGATGACAATAAAGAAGCACAGTACAATTAAAAAGTGAAATGAGAAAACATAATTTTTGATTTTCAGTACTTAATGATGGAATTTAGTATTTCCCACAAAGATGATCGTGAAAGCATTTGGTCAAATGTGGCAGAAAAAAGATCTTTCAACCCAATTTCCTCTCCTGCATGCATGATATTTTGCCCTTTCATTGGGTACTGGTGTGCTGATTTCTTTTTAAAACTTTATTATTTGATGGAAATTATCTGTCTCTAAATCAGCATTTACACAAAGATCTTTTAAAATGCAAATGCATTTAATTATATTCCTAAAGAGATCCATTTGGCTGGAAAATTCCTACCCTTTCTTATTAATAGGGATGCTTTTACTTTCTTGGTACAACACTAGAAATATTAACTGCTGTCTGTCCTGTTTCTGTTCTTCCCTGTATATAGAGAAGAATGGAGATCATGATGCTTTTTTATGAGTGATTTCACTTGTATTTCAGGTGCAACTGAATTACTTATTGTTCATGGATATGGGCAAAAAAGTATATTCTGTATTGATATTAACAGCAATCCTGATGTACTATAGCCAGAATGTGATTACTGAGCTATTTAGTAAAAAATTCACTTATGTCAATTAGAATTTTAGCTTTGTTTCCTTTTTCCTCTTAATAGAATAATATAAACAGTTTCCAAATGCTTATACAAATTTCACAAACATTAAACAGAGTTCTTATATTTCATCTAACTGGTATACAGTGGCTTAGCACAAAAGTCTTTATCATGAGATATTTAAATATTACTACCAATATTTGGAAGCATGAGTCTTATTAGAAGACTCATTTCTTATGTGTACTAAAAGTAATTCAGTTACTTTTTACCTTTTTAAGTGCCAAAGGGTTTGTTTTATTAAGTGAATTAGTTAGCTTTAGATACTGCAACAACAACAACAAAATATACTGCTAGCTTTTGCTAGAGGATGGCAGGGATTCCTACCCAGAAGACTTTTTGAAAAGCCTATCCAATACTGGACAATCCAGGATGGACAGACAGACTGAGTCAGGTGCAGAGTGAGCAGCCTTTGGACCAGAAGATGGTAACTTTTAAGTGAAAAGAGACGGGAGCTGGGAGCAAAAGATAGAAAAGCAAACAGCATCTGTCTCCAAGCAGTGTCTCAAATTCAGATGTTCTCCAAGGTTTTATTTAGCCTGGCAGGCCTGGGCGTATGTTTCAGAACTGCCTTCAAGGACAAAGTTGCAGTTCTTCCTCTGGCCTCAGATTTTGTCTTCTAACAACCTTTTGTTAGAAAGACAATGTTATGACCATATTTAAAACTGTATTTTAAAAATTCTTAATATTCCATCTGATTTTCAACACCCTCGAATTCTGTTACACTGAGTAAACAAAAATTGATTAAACTTCTCTAATAAGCCCGCTTATCAGAGAGCAACATATTTTTCCAACTGGAACTACAAACCTACTAACATATTTGTAAGGATCCAGTTGAACACCAGAAAATACCTCCCCACTCTGGATATAATGCAGACACTGCTTTTTTTATTCATTCCTTTTGTCGCTGGTATTCAAAATTGAGGGCGAGGGTGGTCTTGTACCTCTGTAGTGACTGAGTCCCCATGTCAGGGCAGTTAACATTTCTGTCTTTCTCACATGACAGCCTTTACTCTAAGTTTTTGCCAATTAAGGCAGTGGCAATGTTCTGCCATATTTCATTAATTACATTTCTCAATTGTTCTGAGAGTGTAAGAGAAAACTCAATTGACAGATTTGGATAAATCTTGACATTGATTATAAGTTGTGTGCCTGGAACTTTCTTTTATAAGTGTCTTTAAAAGTCAAATGCTAAACTTTTCGGCTAACTTGCTTTATGTTACATTATTATCAATCAATCACACTTACAATTGACTTTTGCTTTTATAACTAACACTCATGCGACTTTAAGGATGATTGAGCTCACTTTTGTTCTACCTTCTTCATTGAATACCAGAAAACCCAAAAGACTTAAGATCTTCAAGTAAAAACCTCTTAATTAAAACATCAAAATTGATAAAAGGGACAAAGTTTCAAATTATAATGACTTAATATATAACACGGCACTAATTTTTAAAAAAATCTATGCTTGTCTTTGACGGAAACACATACAAATTCTCTAATTACATCAGCAATACAATAGTAGTTTTCTCAAAACTTAGTATTAATTAATACATGCTTTGAAAGCCATTTGAGAATTGAACAGTTCTATGCATTATCCTTGTTAAACCCAAACTCATTTCATAGCAATTGCTATCTCTTCCATTATTTCCAGAATATTAATAAATTCATCAATGACTTTTTGCAAGCAATGAAAAGCAAATCATTTTCTCATTTCAAACAAATCAAGTTTCTAATTATATAACAGGGTATATATAATTAGTGACTAGAAAATCTGACAGTTTGGGTAGAATTGGGTAGAATTATACCATAATTCTGAGTATTATAATTGTGGGGACCTTGAGACTAGTCAAACTGAGTATCTGATTATCTGAATTTTAATTCTCAAGGAAAACCTTGGTAGTTTTGCTTTGTCTTCTAATTCTTGGGTTCCTCAGAGACATGTCTGTCATTCAGGCCTCTCTACTTTAATCTCGAGGCTGGTTTAGTTTCCTCCATGCTTTATACCCTCACACTTCCTATACTTCTACTTTGAGCGTTTACTGAAACTAGAAGAAAATAATCATTTGTGGAATGGATTTATCTGATGCCCATCTTCTTAGATGAGTATGTCTCCCTGAAGGCTCATGTCTTGGCTGTTTCTCTAGGCACAGAGGCCTTGACCAAGGTGCACAAATGCCTTGTTACCTTCCCAGACCTAGAGAAGGAATTGCTGATTCCACCAATTCCACTGCCTGTCGTTTACTTTTCCAGGTACACTGTTTATTTGGTATTTCCTTACCACCTGGCACCTTTGTCACCACCCCACAAAAAGCTATTGGTAAAAACCTAAGGCTCTAGGTTACAAACTGATAACTTCTCAGAAGTCCTCTAAATTCTGAAGCAATTAATTCTGCCTTCTTTGTAAAAGTAAGAATACCATTCAATCTCCTTTAAATTGTACCTTTAATGTCATTTTAGTCAAAGTAGCTCCTTTGCCTTTCACCCACACCTCAGATATAAAGTCTTTGATAAAGAGAAGCCTGTAGGGAAGGCTTGTGTCCTCCAGGTAACAGTGCTGCATATAAAAACAAGCTTAAGTGATAGACACAGGGTTCTTTATTGAAAATGGTCTCTGCATTATGAAGACTGGCTTTTTTAGACTTGGCCTTTATGCTTACCTTCTCTTCCCACTCATCTCTTCCTCCTCGATGCTGCACAAATCCCCATGTGTCTGAATGTGCTGGGGATACAGTTTACCCTAAGACATGTACCATATCCAATCTACCAAGGTGGGGAGGGAAAGACATACCAGACATTGCTGCTACTGTTCTATGAAGCTTGTCAGTTTTGTAATATGACTTCAGTATCAATAAATATTTGTAGATATTACGCCATACTTGCAGATTAGATGCAATTCAAACAATTTGAATTCACCACCTCTGTAATATTACAGACATTCAGGATGGAAAAGGGGACAGGACACAGGCTGCTCACCATGCAGCAGTCTACAGACAACTCTGCAGTCCTTAACAATCACGAAACTATCTCTCGCTCACTTAGCACAACCATCTACCAGTACAGCAGCCTTTGCAAAAGCAGAACACACCACCATGCCGCCCGAGGACGCACAATCCCCCGCCCGAGGACGCACACACCCCGCCCGAGGATGCAGAACATACCGCCACTCCACCCGAGGAAGAACACCCCGCCACGACGCCCTTCCACCTAGCCTTCAATGGTTTGATAAACAAGCCTCCGGGGTAACTGCACAGGCTGGACAACAACAAACACAGCATATCCAACTCGAATGATGCAATCACCTGTGGTGTTGCCTGGGACAGCGTGCAGCGCGGACGTCCTACCTATTACACAGAAACTACAACCACTAGGATTTGCCTGCTTTCAGGAGCCGAATCATCTACAAGAGGCACTGTCACACAGTCCGAACCTCGAGAAGTCTGAGGGCATCTGCTACCTCAAAAAACACGACTTTGTTCCAAAAAACAAACAAACAAAAAAAAAAATAGCGGCGATGTCGGTCCACTTACTGTTGCAGTGCAACGGTCTCAGCACACAGGCGATCCGCAGGTTCTGTCCGGAGCAACAGGCAGAAGCAGTTACATGTAAAGTTCTCAACTGTATGGTGAAGGAGATAAATTTCTTTGCCTGGAAGTGGATGAAGAAAGTCCTCAGGAAGCTCCAGGAAGAGCACATCCATGGCCAGGGGGAGACACAGAAAGTGGAACAACATGTTCCTTAAAATGTTCATCCAGCTCAACCCCTGGGAGGTGCAGCAATTCCAAAACCCAGACGTTATTTTCATTCTGGCATTTGGCATAATTCTGTTCAACACAGCCATGTTCGACCGCAAAAATCAAGTCCAAGCACAAGATAAAACTAGAAGATTCCATCCAGAACCTTCGAAGCTCCAAAGTGTGTGCCATAGCTAGGGAGCTCACCAGCAGAAGCTGATTGATATAAACGAGCAGTTCCAGAGCTTACCAATAAGAACCACGTATCCCAGGTGTAACAGGTAGAGAAGTTCACCACAGATCATAAGCCTAACAAATGGATCCTGAATCAAGGGCTTGGTGGGATGAGCTCTCTGACACACCTGTAGCTGGTTAGCTAATGCTGGTTCTTTGAGATTCCACACAGAAATCAGCCTCAAAAACACTCCTGTTGGGTGGGTGGGGTGTATATATACTGGATTCAGGATATATTGGAAATATATATATCACATATATATCAGTTCCATAGGAAACTAAACATGTCTATTAGAGTGCTAATAGGCAACCTAACAAAAGGTTCCTAGAAGAATAATAAAGTGAAAAAAACATAGGAGAGAGAGAGAGAGACAGGAGTGGGTAAATGAATCATATGGGTGCGTATTCCAGGAAATAAGAAATGTCATATTGAAAATTTGAAAGACAGCTTTCAAATGTTTATCTCTTACTCACCTGCGTATTGCTGTCAACACAATATGTAATTTCTCAGTTCTATAACGCTTTCCTTGATTATCTGAATCCAAGGAGAAAATAGAAAGATCAGCTGAAAGAGAACCAAAACAAGACAATGAAAATTAGGAGATGCCCAGTAGATAAGAGACACCTAAAAAAATCATCATTGTCATTTAAAGAAAGATCTTACTACTTTGTATTATTTTTAAGTAATCCCCTGTCCGTCTCAATTATGTTTATGTTATATCTTCATAGAAAAATACAGGGACAAATATTTTAAATGAAGGCATTCTTTAAAAAAAAAAAAAGGAAAATACATTTTAGAAATACCACATTTTCAAAAGAAAATTTAAATAAAACCTGAAATGTAAAAATTGCATTTTGTAATAAAGAAGATGGTAGTTAAATCTAGATTCTTCTACCCTAACAAGGTACAAAGTTTAGGTACAAAGGACCTTCATTGCAAATGTGATTAGAAATGTTGTGTTAATTATTGAGTTTTAGTTGAAGATAATACCCCAATATCTTACTAAGGGGTTAAAATGTGAACACTTTAAAATGCATTTTTAAGCTGGTGTAACCTTCTAGGACAATTTCATTTCTAAGCAAGATTATAATCTCTGTACTTTGAAGGACCATTGAGATAGGCAAAGATCCTAGACAGGATGTGCCTGAGGCGTTTTAGTCGGCCAGGGGCCATTGTCTGACTGCTGCTGGGCATATTTGTTTGCAAAGCTGACCTGCAAAAAACTGAAAAACTGAGGTGATGAATGGCCAGCAAGAGGCACTTTCCAGGAAACAGAAACATTTAAAAGGAAATTTTATTAAGTCTGCTGTATGAGACGTATTAAGACTCTTCCTCATGTCCTTATGGAACCCCTAGGAAAACAGTGGCCTCTTTTTAATGCATATTAAATTGAATCTGATTTGAGAACTGTTTTGAAGTGCAAAGCCACCTTTAAGGTGGGAGGAGAAAAAGAAAGGAAACTGCCTGGCAGGGCCAGTCACATCTGGGTTGCATAAATTTCAGAGCTTAGTTTATCTCCTAGTTACTAAAGACAGGGTTTTCCATTTGAGTCATACATAGCAGAAACTTAAAAAGCATGACTACAAAATTTGCCTGGCTAGATTTGCAGCAACGGTAAATAATTACAAAAACTTTTGTATTTACTTTATTACAATAATTTGACTTGTTGAATTCTTTCAGATTTTTCAAGGCACAGTTTTTCTATAATTATTCTTACAGTAAACCAGTGATAATTTAATATACTTTGGCCCTAATGTTTAGAATGCCAGACTATTTCCCTTTTGTGAAAAAAAGTTCAACGTATTCTAAGTTGAGTTATGGAAAATTCATTCCATGTTTTGTCCTAGTTGAGACATATTTAATTTTTACTTTCATCAGTCTAGACTCAGGCATTTTATGGCTCTCCAAACACAAAAGTAAAAAATTTCCTACTTATTTATGCACCCTACAGACATATTTTTGATGCATTTTACTTGTAATAGAAAACATATTGTAACTTACCAACATAATTTCATTAAAAAGCACTATTTCATGGCTTGACATTTTGCAAGAGTCTCCGAATATTTTCTTTGAGCCAGTACTGTTAAACATTACAAGACAATGAGTATTACATGTCAACTGAAATTTTACATAAGTGCAAAATTGTCTATTTCATTATGCAAGGTTTCCATGGACCAAGGATTGATATCAAAAACTGTTGAGATATTATGATAGATGAAGACAGAGAACCACCACCTCTCTTGGCCTGTGGAGAGCACTTAATAGAGATGTTTTACTCAAGTTGTAAAGTGAAAGCCTAATTGGAGAAAATGCAAAAGTGAGTGGGATAAGGACACAGTAAGTAGAGACAACCATGTGAAGGGATAATGCTAAGTGAAATGTCAGAAACAAAGATAATACCGGATGGTGCCACCGATAAGTTTACTAAACTAAGAGTCAGATCAAAACAAGCTGAAAAACTAACACTTGGTAGCTGACTACAGAATCAGAATCGAAGCACCAAGGTGGGGGAGACTTGAAGGGAGGGGAAAGAACAGAGAGGGAAGGGCACCTGTGGTCTATCGTGGTAGAATCTGGGTGAGTTGGTGGCAGGTGGGCTGTGGTAGTGATACCTCAATAGTAACTCAAGTAAAATAAAGAAAATATTTCAAAAGGAATGAAAAACAATGTGAGGAGTTTTGCAATAAAAAAGAACAGAGGAAGATGGTATTGGAGGGTCAATGGGATAAAGGGAAGGTGTTTACTTAAGTAAGTGGAATTAAAACATGCAAGTTTTTACCATGGGCAAGGTAGATGAGATTCACCTGGAACAAAAGAGGCTCCAGTCATTTTCATATAATTATTAATCAGTGTCTATGCCTTACTTTTTTTAGCCGTTTTTTTTTTTTTTTAAGATTTATTTATTTATGCATACAACTGGGATACAAGCCAGAGGTGCAGGGGTGGTGATAGGATTCACCAGAGACAGAGTGGGAAGCAGAACAGGCAGATTGTTGAAGTACATTGCTGAGGGGAGCAGCAGGCGAGTCAGGAGAGGTCTGCCGCGCCATGTGGTCACCTCCAGGGCAGATGGGGATCGAACTCATGAGGAAGTGGCTTTTGATTCTTAGTGCCATGCTTTAACCCGCTGTGCCACCAGTAAGGCCTATGCCTTACTTTTTAACCTTTAATATGATCCCTGCTGATGTGAATGTGATAATATTTTAGTGATAGAGAAGAAGAATTAAATATAGAATCAAAATCCTTTAGTAGATGAGAGGTTAATATGGAAATATAGGTCTGGAATTTTATGGTAGTATTGACCAGCAGGGTAGAAAATAACAGGTGCAAACAAAAAGAGATGGGAGGTGTGTGATGGGAAGAGGAGGGCTTTTCCTCTGGTTCTTTTTCTCTAAGCATCAAAATAAGACAGGCAAGGTGTTCAGCTGAAAACCTTCCCTTTAGAAGTTAATCCCTTTCAAGTAAATGTGGTAAAGGGAGTAGTGCTAGAGGTTTGTAACAGATCTTAGAGGCTTTTTCAGAGATTCTGGCTTCTTGCAAAAGAATCTCACATGAAGGCAAGGACTGATGGCATCCAGACAGCAGTTACAAGACAGATAATCTAGCACAAGATAGCACTAGAAAGAGATCTGGCTGGCTCTCTAGGATCGAGGAGCTAGGAAAGAGCTTCCAAGAGCTTGTCTAGGCGGGCAGTGTAGTGGGAGCAGCGGCATAGAGCGCGACACTTGGGCATGTGCACATGGTCTCCAGCTTCTTCATATATCGAATTTCTCATTAGCATGTTAAACCGCCAGCCAGAGTATGTGTGCCTTAGCATGGTAATGAGAACCCAGTCACTGTTGGTCAGTATTTTTACTGTATCTGCCATTCTCCCTTATCAAGAAATGGTAGTTATCAGTTGTTAAAGCTAGTGACTGATCTCAATACAGTGCCTTTTTGTGGGATGTGGCTGTTAGTCTGGTGAGATACGTCAAATGTGTTGTTCAAACAAGATGTTAGGCAGTTTCTGCCAGCTGTGATTCAGCCCATCTGTTCAGACAGGATTCTTCAGCAACTCCCACCCATTCACCTCTGCTCTCTCACTTTGAAGAGGGAATCCAGGGCTACAGAGGAAGCAATAGCCTCAGGAAACAGCCTGATGTCCTTTAGAACAAGAAGGGAATTTTAGAAGAAGTAGGTAAGTGCATAGGGGGTTTTACGGTGATAGGATGAACTCCAAATGAGCTGTAGAAAGGCTTAGGGCAGTGATTTTCAGAACTGGTATATTTTAGAATTAACTGGAAATTTAAAATAGACCAATGTCTGGGTGATATACAAGACAAATCGAAATGAAAACTATAGGGTGCAATGCAGATATTACATTTATTTAAAAGCAATTTCTCCCACAATTCCCATTGCAATCATGTATAGAAACTGATTGAGGGGCTGAGCATGAATGGGTTTGGAGAGGGTAGGGATGGAGGGGGTAACTTTTGCAACCTAGACCTCTGGGTGTCAGTGGAATTGTCAGGAATGTAAATGACCATAATGATGAAATGCTCATAGTGATCTTTTCATCCAAATTCTATGTATATGTATGTTTTATAACAAGGCAGTCATCGATATTCATGACACCTTCCTTTCAAACTCACCAATTTTAAATAAAGGAAATACATAGGAAACCCAACAACTATGTAATGTCTGATAAATAATTGGTTTATACTATTGGTTGTCTCATTGGTAGGTAATCTGTTTTATTATACTAATATTTATTATTTATTTTTGAGAGTTTTAGAAACTAAAAAACTACTGTATTTTATTAGGTTGAATAAAATGTATGAGTCATTTAAATTGGTTATCAATTCCTTGAGGTAAGTGAAATCTTTATGTCAAAAGCATATTGGTTTGCAAATGACATGCCCTAAAATATTTGTTTTAAAACTGTATTTATCTCAAAGTCTCTCATGAAATTACATCCTTGTTAACTTCAGTTGATTCCTCAGAACTGTGAATTGGGAGAGAGCAGCTGTTCCAAGTCCACCCCACACATCCAGCAAGGGGGGGGGGGTAGAAATCTAAAAGGCAATAGGCCCTCTCTGGTAGCACAAGAGATAAAGTGCAGCACTGCAAGCCAGAAGGCGGCCACTTCTGTGAGACTTCCATCTGGGCAGGCCCACCTGCTGCTCCCCTCAGCAGTGTGCTTGGTCAATCTGCCTGTTCCACTTCCCACTCTGTTTCCGGTGAATCCTCTCACCACCCCTGCACCTCTGGCCTGCACACCAGTTCTGTATGCCTAAATAAATATGTAAAAAAAATAAAAACTAAAAAGGCTATAAATGTGGACAAAGAATTATCTAGCATCTATCTCCTCTCCAAGGAGGACCCCCTTTCTCCCCTGTTTCTTCTCCTTTCTGCTGTCACACAGCCCATCCTATAAGGAGCCCTGCAGTGAGCATAGGCACAGTTTTACCCCTCTCTGCTTCTGAACGCCTCCACTAAAGTAATTTTAGAGAAAGCAGGGATTTTGTTGTTTCCCCTCTGCATCCTTCATGGAGCACAGTCCTGACATACAGGACTGACTCAATATAAAAATTAGCTGAATGACTAAGGGAGTGTCCACCTGTGATCTTGTTCCAGAAGCAACCTTTGGAGGAAACAGTGACACTCTCCCCTAGCCAAACCATTATTTTGCTTTTATACAAAAGCTTTTAATTTTGTTATCTTCATTTGAACTTATTAAAAGTACTTTATATCAGCCCTCCCTGTTGGCGCAGCGGGTTAAAGCACAGCATTGAGAAGCTAAAGCCACTTCCACATGAGTTCGATTCCTGCCTGCCACCTGCCCCGGAGGTGACCACATGGCACGGCAGACCTCTCCTGGCCCGCCTGCTGCTCCCCTCAGCAGTGTACTTCGTCCATCTGCCTGTTCTGTTCCCCACTCTGTCTCTGGTGAAGCCTCTCGCCGCCCCTGAGCCTCTGGCCTGTACCCCAGTTCTGTATGCACAAATAAATCTTTAAAAAAAAAAAGTACTTTATATCATACAGTTATTGTATCTAGTGAACATGGAGTTAATGCCATTCTTTTTAGATACTAACTTTCATGATAATGAGACCCTATTTCAGTAAATGACTTTGTCTGTTTGTGCTAGCTAGCAGTCCTCACGCTTAAAACAAATCATGCTACTCTTAAGACAGGGGACAATATTTTTCACTGTTAGTCAGGAATATGCATCACTGGTCTGAACTCTCCTGACTAGAGACTGGCTATAAATGGTGACAATTCCTTACAGAAGTAAAGCAATAGGAGGTAAGGATATTGCTTTTGCTGCAGTTCTCAGTAGCACATTTTTCACCATATATAGAATAGACTGCCCCTCATCCTGAAATACCTGCACTTAAAACAGATGAAAAAAAAAAAGTAAAGCAAAAACAAATAACAAATAAATCTTCCTTCTTGTGAGAGTAGCTTATCTGTTTTTGGTAGAGGAGGTCCAAATCCCTGGTCTAGCATGAAGACAGTGAAGTAAGCCAGGAATGTGCCTGCTTTTGACAGTCATGCTGGGCTCATATCATGGCCTGTGAGCCCGGGTCCCCCTGGATTCTTGGACACAAAAAAGTAGCAATGTAAACTATTGCAAGCAACTATAGTTGCTTGGAAATAAAATACCATATGCTACAAGTTAAGCAAAAATGCATCTCTCAAATGTCCTTGAAATACATTACTATAGCACAAAGTCAGGAAATGTACAAGAGTCACTTTGATTCCAAACCATACAGAATTTCAACAAGGTCTTCACTATAGTAATAGGTTTTAAATTTTCCTGAGGCAGAAGGAGCATACTGAATGGAATTGTACCTTCTTCTGGCAAAGAAGGAAGCATTTAAGGATAAAGAGTATTATAACCATATGTCTTTGGGTGGAAATTATATTGTTGATGAGTTGGAATAAAACCCTCATGTTGTAACAATCACTTCCCAAAATCACTAAGTAATTGGAAAGCGGCACTCATTATTTTTTTATAATTGAAAATTTTAACAAGAATGGACAACACTTTGAAAGCTGATCATCACATGTTTTTTAAGTTAATTTATGCATACTTAGCTCACTGCCTAACTGCAAGATTTAACAACCTATGTACAAGAGAAATATGAACAAAATCAGTACCATCTGTATTTAATGTTTAGAAGATTGTCTCTTACCTTTATATTTAATTCAGGTTTACAACCTCAAAGATTATTCATAATGAATTTTAGCTTTAATGTATTCTTTGGAATTGTGCACCTGTGATACCTCATAAATTTATGCGCAATAATAATACTTAGCATTTATATGAAGCTTTCCATCTTCAAAGCACATTATGCACATCAGGAAATTCATGGTCTCAACTCCCTTATGAGGAAGGTAAATATTGTTATCTCCATTTTACAGATAGGGAAACTGAAAAAGACAAGTCATCATAAGCATAATTAGAATGGAGCTTTAACTTTATGTGTGTGGTAGGTTTATGAAATATTTATATTCTGTTTTAAAATTTATGAAACTGAGAGGACACTAAACTATTATCTTAAAAATTTTCTATACCTCAATCCCTGCACTTGTCCCAAATGCATATACATGTTCTCCAAATATAGCTTGAAGTTTTAAAAAAGTTAGAGGCAATTAATCTGTATACTAACTCAAAATATGCATAGTTTCTAACCAACTCTAAAACACTAGAAGTAAATTATTTCTGACTATATTTAGGGATAACAGGCCTGGCATGTATCTTTGCTTCTTGCAATTAACTTGACAAATTGGTGAACATTTTCATGGTATGAATTTTATGGAAAATGAGGATTCTTTATATTTTAAGAGATTACCTATTGTGAATCATTTACAATGCAATCATTGATGTTGAGTAACTTCAACATACAAAGTACTATGCAATTTTCTACTGTAATTTTAGTATTAGTAAAGGATGTAAATAAAATTGTGTAGTCATATTTGCTTAAAAACACACATTGCTCATGTTTCTGATTTTATTTAAGCCATTGTTACGACACACACATATGAATTTACAAAAGATGTCATGAACTGTTGAAATGGTTGCTTTCACAAACATGACTGGGAACCCAAACTGACATTAAGTTGCAGTGAATATCAGTTTTAGGAATAAACTCTAATAAAGAGACTTGTATGCAGACTTTATGAGTCTGTTCATCAACACCTATGAGAGAGCAAAAGAAGTGGATTAAATTGGAGACAGGCTAAAAATAATGGACTTGGTGAATGAAGAGACTGAAATATAATGCAGTAAAAACAAAGTAGGAGTGATTCAAAGCCATGATCACCCTTTAGAGTTGTTCCAACTGAGTCAAGATCTCAAAATCAACCAGTTATAGGTTTTTGGCTGTTTCTGTGGCAAAAGCATTATCTGCAGAAGTAAGTTCCCTTGAGCCAGCAGAAATTCCCAGGGAGAAAGTTAATGCTGAACTAACAGCATTTACTATAATAAAGCATTAGGTATCAGGCTGAAAATCTACTTTGTTTTCATTCACTAGAACCTAGATAAATTTAGTAGTAGAATTCTAGTAGGACTCTCATAATATCTTTATGTGAATACAGCCTTTAAAATTGTCAAGGATGGGAGCTCTCCCTGGTGGCACAGTGGGTTAAAGCACAACACTATGAAGCTATTAAGCAACTTCAGCAAGAGTTCCATCCCCAGCCAGGGGGGTGACCCACAAAGCACAGCAGACCTCTCCTGACCTGCCTGCTGCTGCCCTCAACAGTGTATTTCAGTAGATCTGCCTGTTCTGCTCCCTACTCTGTCTCTGATGAATCCTTTCACCACCCCTGCACCTCTGGCTTGTACCCAGTTCTATATGCATAAGTAAATAAATAAATACTTTAAAAAAAATTGTCAAGGATGTAAAGAAAAGGAATCCTTGTGGCAATTTATGAAGAAAAGACAACAGTCAAAAAGCCGACTGTCAAAAAAGGGCCATCGTTATTCAAAAGGGCTTATGAATGTATGTATTTGTATTTTAAGTTAGAATAAAATGTTTACACACTTAGAGATTTAAAAAAAAAATGAAAACCTTGTATGATACTGGTAAAAATATAGACTAATCCAGCTCCTATAGGAACCAGTATGGAGGTTTCTCAAAATATTAAAATTAGATCTACCATAAAATCCAAAAATTCCATTCTTAGTTAACTAGACAAAGAATGCCAAACAAACAAACAAAAAATCCAATTGAAAGAATATATGTACTCCTATATTTGTTACAGCACTACTTACAATCATGAAATTATGGAAACCACCTGCCAAAGGACAGGTGAGTGAATTATGAGTGATGTGGTATATGTAAAATGAAATACTACTCATTTAAACATAACAGTGTGTGTGGAAGGAACTGAAGGGGATATGCAAAGGAAAGTGCCTAGAAAGTGAAACAAACACCAGATGATTTCACTTATATGGCAGAATATAAGAAACAAAGAACACACAAAAGAAACCCTAGACATCTGATTATATGATTAATACTACCAGAAAGGGATCGTGGTGGAGGAATGCAAAGGGCAGAGGAGGCCCAATGGACTATGGGGACCTGGGTGATGTATGTAGTAACATACATCTGAAGAGATGTGAACTTGTATACCTCTGAATGTCATATTGTGCTGTGAACCAAAAATGTCTGTAAAAAAAAATAGATATAAAAAAAATCAAGTTGAATGATATAAGTGAAGATGATGTGTGAAAAGACTAGGTGAGTGGTTACCCAGACAACAAGGGGATGTTATTCTATGAAAAATTGTTGCTAATCCCTCTTCTCAACACACCAGGAGGATAGGGTTAATTTGCTGACCAAAGAAACATGACCAAGACTTTGTATTCTAAGGACTGAAACTGGACTGAATTGTTCTACAAAAGGTAGCCTTGAGAAAAACATTCCCAGAAATATAAAGTCAAACCAAAAATAAGCATCAGATAATATCAGACACAGGGAGAGCAAGATGGAAAATGAAGTCCTAGGGACAGAAACATGAATAAATTCAGGAATTGAATGTAATAATAAATGAACTAAAACAATCTGGACAGAAACAACATATAATTCTAAAAATTGGTTGTAAACTATTCTGGAGCATCTTTAGTCTATCCTTAGTGAACATTGTGCATAGGTTGTGGCATTGGGTTTAGGAAGAAAATTATGGAACAGACTCTCATGGAAAATGTAAAAAGAAGAGTCCTATTTGTTTATCAACAAACTTTGACGTATTTAATCCAGGTAACCCATAATGTCAGTGATATACAGAAGAAGGGCCAATTCAAATATGTGAATTAAAGTGCTATACAGAAGTGATATTAACACCAAGGATCTCTTGTTATTTTTATAGAATCATTTACATTCTATTGTCAGGAAATCCATAGATGGGATATAGGTGCTTGGGTAAAATAATGATTAAAAAAAACTCTGTCCTGGCCCTCCCTGGTGGTGCAGCAGGTTAAAGCACAGCACTAAGAAGCTAAAGCCACTTCAGCATGAGTTCGATCCCTGCCCCCGGAGGTGACTACATGGCATGGCAGACTTCTCCTGACCTGCCCACTGCTCCCCTCAGCAGTGTGCTTTGTAGATCTGCCTGTTCTGCTCCCCACTCTGTCTCTGGTGAATCCTCTCACTGTCCCTGCACCTCTGGCCTGCATCCCAGTTCAGTATGCATAAATAAATAAACCTTAAAAAAAAAAAAACAAAACTCTGTCCCTTAACCTACTAAAGGAAGAAAAACATTCATATTCTTAGGAGAAAAGGATGTCCTGAACAAACTCTACAGATACAGGTTGTGTGGACTCCACCCCCACTCCAGACACTGAAACTATGGCCCCCAGCATCACCAAAAGAAGGGCTGCTAGGACCCTAGGGCAAAGTTAAGCAGCCATGTTAGTTAAAACTACAAATCCCAGCAACATCGAAGGGAGGACTACTAGGACCTGAGGGCAGAGGTAAGCAACCATAATGGGATTTTGGATATAAAACTGGACATGTTGAACTGAGGGTCTCTCTCTCTCTTCTTTGGCCTCGTGGCTAGCAGCTGGTCACTTGGCTTTTGATAAACTTTCAGTGTATTAGGTTTCAGGTCAATGAAACAGGTAGGAGAATGCATTAGTTAACTTGTATCTCTCTTTTCCTGGGTTGTTCCTTTCCTCCTCCCCCCCCCCCCAAGTAAACCCATTATTGACTTTGTTGTGTGTGTCTGCAGTGCAGTTGAATCTTAAGTGCAGGGGTGAGGACCCATAGACAGGCAACCCAATTCACGTTGGATTACCCTGTAACAATATCTCATTGATAAAACTTTGTTTTTCAAGCAGAGTATTGACCATGAGGTCAACAGGGTGATTTCTGCATTTGATTTTCTTCAAAAATGTTAGACCGTTTACATTTCTTTATGCTCTCAAAGTTAGTACAAAGAAAGCAATTACTCAAGTTATCATCTTGAACTAAAGGATCAGTTACAGGGGGTGTGTAAATGAGTATCTGGTGGTTTAAAAAGGCTGTTCCATTGGACATCCTACAGACTCATACAGGGCTCAGAGAATTCAGAAGTAAAAATATTTCAAACACTAGTTCCTATTAAATTGATACCTGCTTTATTCAGTGCATCTGACCTCTGAGCTTGACAATGACTCTTTGTAAGTGGAAGCTTAAAAATGCCATCTGTAGCATAAAATATAAAGTATGTGGGTGTTATTAAAGCATATGTTTCTGTGAGGGGACGGCTCTGGAGAGAGTTCACTGCCCACAGGATCTTTTATCTGGAGTCGCAGTTCCGTACAAGGGCAGCTTCAGAGTGACTGTCATTACACATGAGCTATAAAGTCCATGTATGCTCTTTGTTGGAAGTTTAGTAGACCAGTAGTGTGTAGTCAAAGTTCCTGGCACAGTTTACTCTAATTAACCTTCTGTTCTGAAGCCTCAGCAAAGAAACCCTGAATGAAATAGTTGTAGGATAGTCTTATGTACAGGCACAAAGAATCAGATAAAGTATATCATGAAAATTAAAAATAAACTAGTAGTAGTAGATAACACAACTGTTCAAAGATGCATAAGGTTGGAGAAATAGCAATGCAAACTTAAAAAAAATCAGTGAAATGCATTTATAAGATTTTGCTTTCTCAACAAGTTTTTATAGCTACTGAGAAAATCAAGAGTTGTAAAATTTCATAGCTAGAAAAGGGCTTTAAGATATTCTGTTTTCTTTTTACAAATAAACTGAAATGTAAATAGTTGAATTGACTTGCCCTAAGTATCTTAGCTTTTAGAGGCTGGCTTGGAATGAGAAGCTGGTTTTCATGTCCCTCCAGTCAGGGTTCAATTCTACCCAACCCATGATGAGACTGTGCACTGAAGTACTGCCTTAAGGCTGTGTATTATTAAAGGAATCAAAGTTTAGGGTTTGCTTAAACTCAAGCATAGTCATTGGTGAGGATGAGTACATTTACTGGAATTGAACCATTGTAAGTTAAGGAGGAGTATATGAAGTCTACAGTTTCTTACTAAAGTAAGAATAGATGCCCCTATTGGTATAGATCTCTAAAGTGAGGACTCTCATTGTAGCTTCATCTGTCCTTTCATTGCAGCATATTGAAAAGACCTGAAAACTTCTGTGACTCTGAGTTGTGCTGTTATTTCTTTGACAAAGAAAGTATGGCAGAGGTAACCCTATACTCAGAGAGCTTCTCCTTTAGTATATAGAATCCTGATCCACTTTATAACAAGCATGACTACCTGACTATATCAGTTTGGCAGGAATTTTATAACAAACTGGTTATCTGAAACAGCAGAAACCCATTGTCCCAAAGTCCTATATGCTAGAAGTCCAAAGTCGAGGTGTTGAAGGGTTGTTTCCTTCTGAAGGCTATGAAGAAGAATCTGTTTCAGGCATCTCTGTTTGGCTTGGATGATCAGCATTTGCATGTGTCTCTAACATCATATTCCTGAGGCATATCTGTGTTTTTGTTTCCTCTTTTTATAAGGACATCCCTCATGGTAGATCATACTTTGTGCTAATGACCACCTTTTTTTTTTTTTTTAAATTTTGGAGTGGTTACATTTATTGTTTATTTTTTAAAATCTATGTTAAAAATAATTTCAGTCCATACCATGAGTTCCTTAAATTCCTTGACTGTATAGGACCTTTTTTTTTTACTTAACTTTTTAAAATAATATAATAGTTTATTTTTACATCATTTGTGCCTTTTTCCATCTCAGTTGTATGACCTCCTCTTAACATAATTAATTAAACATCCTGTCTCTACATGTTACATTTGAAGGTACTGTGGTCAACAACTTCAATGTATGAAGACAAGGATACAAAACCATATCATAAAACAGCAAATGCTAAACAGAGATGTTATGGAGGGAAATAACCCAAAAGAGCCCCAGATTTCATCCCACCAAGGCACCAGGCATGTGAGAGAAGACATTTTGGCCTTTTTAGGTCTTTTCAGAAGCAACTGAATGCCATTAAATGACCAAGTCAACACATAGTGCAGCAGAAGAATTGTACTAAAAATTTCAAACATCAACAACAAAATTAGATAAAATAAAATGGTTGTTGATTTATTTATATGTTTAAGTTTTGGAGTAGTCAGTACACCATATAAAATAGCAACTCCTCTGATATTTACCTCATATAAAGTACAATTTAGGGGTGTGACTATCTAAAACTCTGGCACTAAATGAAATTACTTAAATGAAAATCCACTAGGTCATTTTGGCATTGCAATGAATGATTAATGAACAGCTAGCTTTGTCCTGAAGATAGTGATTTTTATTACACAGAAATGAATTTAAAAAACAATAGTTTGATTCTAATATAATTCATTATAATTGGCCTAAAAGAAAAAAAAATTAAATACCAAGTAAATAATGGTCATGCCTACATGGGCAAGGTGTGTGAAGAAATGAGTTAGACATATCCTGAATGGGAGTATGGACCTGGGTTCCACTCTGTCATTAAATAACCAGGCGGACTGTACACAAATTATTTAGATCTTTGATTCTTAATTTCTTCAACTATTAAGCAATATAAACTATATAAGTTTGTGAGTTTACTCTAGCCCATTGATTCTAATACGTTGTGTTATTTACCCATATTGTAATAAAACAAAACAAACATGCAGATACTATATTCTGGAAATGGATGTTTCCAAATATAACCAATGTGTTCATAAGTCCAAATTTATTGGAGGTATATTAAACTCTACAAGGGTATGAGATTCTAGCAAAGTTTAGAATTTATATTTAAGAAAAAAGATCCATATATTTAATAATCTGGCATACTTAGACATTATTCCTTAAGCCATAGATTTTGACATCTTCTATATATAACTTATTTGTATATGTAAAATGAAAGCTATATTTATATTTCAGAAAATCACTTAGAACTCTTCAGTATCAGCTAGGGTTGTTTGTATAGAACATAAACTCAAAACTATTTAAAAGTCAGACCCCTTTTGATTTACAAGACAGGAAAATAATAGCAATAAAGTAATTTTATTGACTTATATAGCTGAACATTTCAATGGGTTGGTTAGATTACATAATTTTAGGTAGTGAAATTTGGAATTTTAGAGCTAATGGGCTTTAGCCATTATAGACTTTAATTTTGATGCTCTAATGGGATGAGATCTTTTGGTACCTTGGAGTGGAGTGAATGTGTTCTGTATGTAGGATCAGGAGAGCAGATTGTGGGTAAAATAATGATAACCCCCTCCTCTCTCTTAATTATAAACACACAATGTCTATGATCCTATTTGTTACTGCGACAATAAGAGAACCCTCAGTGATCTATTTATAAGTGAATTGGTGCTTAAATTATAGGACTTTAAAGCATATATATATATGACACTGACTCTATCAACAAGGGCTGAAGAAAGGTTACTCTAACTGAGGCAGCTTATTTCTGACAAAGGCTTAGAATGTTCATCTCCCCGTAGAGTAGTTAAGGGCAACATTATCCTCTGTTTTCAACTCCTTAAGGTCTATGTTTGACTCCATTCCCTTTGGTCCAGTTACCCCCACACCCTTCTACTCTAGACTCGCCACCCTCCATCTAGTACCTAGGAAGGCCCAGCACAGCTTCAGCAATTCTACCCAAATTGAATATCCCATGTCCAGCAATTCTACCCAAATTGAATATCCCATGTCCAGCACAAGTACATTTTAGCTTACTGTCCTTTTCTATGGCTTTTGAAAAAGTGATCCCTATTAAGTTAGTAATATGTAACTCCTTATTAGTATTTTACCTTGTAATAGTCACTTAATAACCCCCAAAATGAGATTATATTGGGGAAATTTCTGAACCAACCATTGCTCGTTACCCAGAGAAAGGTACTGTCAAGACCTTCCAAAATTTTTCAATGGATAGATATAGTGATCTTTTTTTCTGCTGTTTTCTCTGTTACAGGGCAACCCAATGTGAACTGGGCTGCCAGTCTGTGGGTCCTCACCCACATATGCTTAAAATTTAATTGTACTACAGGCATACACAAAAAGGTCAATAATGGGCTTATTTACGAAGGGAAAAGGAAAAGGAACAACCCAGGAAAAGAGAGAGAAAGAGGGAGAGATACAAGTTAATTAGAGCATCCTACCAGCCACGCTGACTTACTCCAAGCTCATCAAGAGCCTAACGATCAGCCACCAACATGAGGCCAAAGGAGAATGAGAGCCTCCACATGGCTCCTCTCTATATATTTCAAAAAAAGTGGTTGTGTAGCTCCACCCTTGGGCCCGCCCAGTTCTCTCCCTGGTACTTCTGGAGTTGTAGTTTACAATCACTGGGGAGTAGGGGGCAGAGTCCAGAAAGCTGGAATAGCGGGTGGAGTCCATAAAACTGCAGAGTTTCTTTAGGACATCCTTCCCCCCTAACATCTGGGTTTCCTTACAGATTTTTTGTTAAAATAGAGTTTCAGTCTTGCAGCTATTTTAGCTGGAATCCACTCTTCTAACAGGAGCCCTTTTCATTTATGAGGGTATGAAGGAAGAGGGAGTATATAATACTCTATAACTAGATCTGAGTCTCTCAGTAAACCTAAAGCCCTAAACTACACTTTCTGACCATATGCGAGACAAGAAAGAGACATAGATGATTGAGTTGAGGGGTTCACTTCTCCAGTGTAAAAAATCTGAAAAGAGTTAGAGTTCAATGTTTGTCTTCTCCCATGTCATTAGGCTCTTGCAAAGCCCAAGCTATCATTAAGGAATACATATCAAAAAATAATTATTTTTCTTCTCCCTCTACTAAAAGTATGAGGGGATCATTGTCCATCCATACGATGAGAACCAGATTGGGTCCCTGGAGCTAAAACCCACAAAAGACTGAGTCCTCAAGCATTCTGAATTCACAAATGGTCCACACTGAGCCTCTAGTGATTTCTCCATTACAGTTTAAAGATTTATACTGGATCAGGTTCCAATGATTAGCTTCATCTCTGTGCTTCTTCTCTCAGTAATCTGTGATTCTTAGTAACTGCATTTCTCTCCTGTTTTTGGAACAGTAGTTTGTACTGTGACCGTAAGTCTTTGCTAATCAGACTGAAAGAGCTGTTTCTCAGCTATTTTCTTATTATAAAGATGGAAGTAATGACTTTCAAATTGATTACAAATCAGAGTAGAAACTGGAACTCTCTATACTGTACTGAAATGGAACTTATGCTGTTTTTTATAAACATTTTTCATGTTGCCAAATATATTCAAAACTTGTATGTTGCCATTTGTATAAAATCCCTTTTAAGTAGATATACTATAATTTACTTAGAAAGTTTCTCAACTCCCAATGTTCCAGACACATCATTTTTGTCCTATTTTCAACTGTTACATACCAGTGTCTCCTGCTCTCTAAGCGTAAAATATTCCTATTTGATATAATGTGATCCATTATCTTGGAATGCTGAATTTTTTTGCCATAGAGATTATTGATAACCCCCAAAGTAACCCCCAAATCCTATAAAATTGGAATGTGTTATTTTTACACACCAGGGAAAATCTTTACAGTCTAGAAGGGGAGCAAGTGTGCCAATCTGAGATGATTTTCTTAGAATAATCTCAAATAGTTCCGTGAAAAAAAAAATACTACTTTAGTGTGTGGGAAGACTTACTGGAAAAACAGGGAAAGGAAATGGATAACAATATCCATAGTTGGCGATGATTGATTCTTACTCCTTTGCTTGGGTCCATACATTCCCCCCAACACGCACCCCCACATCTCACCCTGCACACTGCCCTCTGGCTACTCCACAGCCTGAGGTGGACTCAGAGGATGTGTGCAACCTAATGTGATTTCTGTGGATTGAGGATTTCTGGATATAAGGTGGAGAATTAACACTCTTTCTCCTTCCTCATCTCCCTTCTCACCATCAGTAGCAAGAAGGATATACACAGAAAGCACCTAGTTGGGGGGTGAGTAGCTCAAAGAGTTACAAAAATAGCATTAAGGCTCACAGAATTCACAGATCCCTCAAAATCATTTAAGACAGGAGCATTGATACGTGAAAGAAAGAAAAAAAACCTGCCTGAGTGCAGTTTTTGAACAGAATAAAAAACCTGTACCTTCATCCTTTGACTAATAAGAAAACATTGAGCTTATCACACCTGAAAAAGTGGGAAACTATGACAATTCTATTTTGAAGTCCATTTCTCTCTTCCTGTCTTTTCATGAACACTATTTTATCTATATTTATTTCTTTAAATGGAAAATAATCATTTGTCATGACCCAAACTGAATGTCATTTTCATATTTAAGTTAAAATAGAGTACTAAAAACATAGCACTGACTCTAGTCAGTAGGGAGGTGTTTGAGGTTTTACTATGTGATAAGAATATAAAACATCTGGATATGTATAATTAAATACATAACAGATAGCAACACATTATCCCTGGAAGTTAAAAGTAGACAAATGACCTTGAGTGCTTTCAAATGTTACCCATTGATCAGTCTAGTTATAAAAATAAGCATAATTTTCCCAGACTATAAAAAAGATTGAATAATTTTAATTTGAGAGGAAAAGGTTAGTGAGAAAAACTGTGAAGAAGGAAAGGCAGAATGGGGTAGGAAAGCAACTCTTTGTAGGACTTAACATTTTCTTTAATTATAAAATTTTTGTTGCAACAACAGTGGTTTGACAACACAGCATATGATTTAGGAAAATAAACTCACTCCTCCTCAGATGTGTGTTGCTATTCCATCCCCTCCATCAAATAGATCTTTACTCTAGAGCACTGGGCCCCTCCCCACTTTGTTCCCACACCCTGTCTCCTCTCCTCAGCTAGAAGCCTCAATTCTGCAATCATATTTCTAGGGCTGGTTTTGGACTCCTTTTTTAAAGGGTTAGCACATTAAATATGAAATCTATTTTCTGAACAGCTTTTTAGGTGTACAATTTGAATTGCTTTTAAGAAACATAGAGGTTTATGTGGGAAGCCACATTTAATGACCTTCCTGTTATTTCTCTATGTGTAACCACAACCTCACGAATCAAGCAGTCAGAATAGGGACTGTATGTAAAAATGCACCTGTTCTTTGCTCGTCATTTCATATTACATTAGCGTGCCAGATTAGAAGTGCATCTGAAGGCTACAGAAATCACTTCTTATAGGAAAGATTTTGTCCTGATAAACATGTATGAGACTCATGCACAGAGATTTGCTTCTCAGGATCAACACTGTTCTGGATATAATCCTCACATTTCATGTTAGAACACTTTACATTAACAGTTTTAACTGGCTTACAGTATTTATTTTAATAATGATTCATCTTTATATGCTACCTTTCAACACCTAGTTTTTTTTTTTTTGACCTGGAGCCTTTTCATGTAAACTCGGATTTAAAACAAATTCCAAAAGAAGTTAGTTCCATACCACCATCAGGTAATGTTGTATAGTCCTCCCCACTTGCTTACTAAGAGAAATAAGTCAATTTGGACCTTCCCTTGATTTTTCACAAAGAGCTTCAACAGAGAAACCTATGCACTTTCAGGGATTAAGTAACACAACAACATGATTTACAACCATCTTTGGCAGACGCTATTATCATCATTCTAATTTTATAGTCCACATAAAGCCAAGAATTTGAGTTACTTCTCATTATTCAAATCAGTGAATTGCTACAGGATCTGATAGCTTCAGAAACAATAATTAAAATGTTTTTCCAGAAAGAAAAGGATGCCAAATGATACAAAACATTACAACTGGAACTCTTTACAGTTTAATGATTTTTTTTTTAAAGATTTATTTGTACATACAGAACTGGGGTACAGGCCAGGGGCCCAGGGGTGGCGAGAGGCTTCACCAGAGACAGAGCGGGGAGCAGAACAGGCAGATCGACGAAGTGCACTGCTGAGGGGAGCAGCGGGCGGGTCAGGAGAGGTCTGCCGCGCCATGTGGTCACCTCCGGGGCAGGCGGGAATCGAACTCATGCGAAAGTGGCTTTAGCTTCTCAGCGCAGTGCTTTAACCCACTGCGCCACAGGGAGGGCCTAGAGTTTAGTGATTTAATTGGTATTCTGTTCTTCTTCTGTTCCCTGATAGAGAGGAAACCACACAGCTTTGCCCAAGATAGAGAAATTGTATATCTAACTCACCTTGCCCTGAAATAGAAATCCTACTTTTTTAAAGCAAATCTGTTAGTACCAGTTTTCCAATACTATGTGTTCAGTTCAAGTATCTGTGACTTCAGACATCTTAATTATTATCTTTGTAATGTAAGCCATAATCAGTGATCTTTGATGTAACTATTGTAATTGTTTTAGGGTACCAAAATCACCGATTATGACTGTATGATGAGGACTCAATAAATCTGATTGCTATACCTCTCTTCTTCTTGGACCTCCCTATTCCCTGTCAAATGAAAAAAAATTAAATTTAGGTCATGTAATACCCAAAATGGCCTATAAAAGCTCAAATGAAAGGAAGAGTCATACATCTCTCACTTTAAATCAAAATCTAGAAATAATTAAAGAAAGTCATGTCAAAAGCTCAGAGAGGCCAAACAAAGGAGCTAAAAATACAAAGTTCTTAAAAGAAATAAAAAGTGCTACTCTAGTGAACACATGAATGATGAGAAAGTAAGCCACTTTTATTATGCTATGAAGTTTTAGTGGTCTGTATAGAAGAGCAAACCTCTTCAAGCTTGAACCCTTACAAAATCCTATTGCAAAGTGAAAAATACCTTTAAATACTGTCAATGTGAGTTTTTGATACTGGGTTTTCGCAATATAGAATATATACATTTGTGTATATGTGTGTGTGTGTTATTTGGAACTCTGTCTTTCTACTGAATTCAATTATCGTAACACTGAAATCTATAAAGCTATGTGTATTCAATGAATGCTCAACATAGCTAAAATCTACTACTATTCAAAGGAAAGCAGGATTTCAGTAGCTTGCTGCTGGTCTAGCTGCTGTAGCGCATGCAATGGAAAGTAGTCAGTACTTTAGGCTTCCTTCATCTCCTGTGAAAAAAGTTGAGATCTCATTACTTGCAGGCCTACACTCAATTAACCTTTCATTTTGAGGGTGAAAGAAATAAGATAAAGATGCTCTATCCGCAGTGTGTATCATGATTGCTTATGTATAAACATGCTTGAATAAGTATACAGAAAGTCTCTACAATGCCTTCTGTATCAAATGGAGATTCCTGTTTGTCTCAAAGTAAATTCTGCTTTGCTGAACTCATTATGCCACTGGAATTTGGTGCCGAGTATGCCTTGATAGCAGCTTCGCAGCCCCACTGCATTTGCTGGCTACTCTTTATCCTTGGCCTGTGATTGATAATGAGCCCCTTTCTTGCCCTCCTCTTTCTTCACACTTCCCAGCTGTGGACTGCACTTCTCTTACTGTTCTGTCTTACTAGAACACAAAACCTTAATTTAAGACAGTCTGTATTAGGAATTATACAATAAGGAAGCTGTATTATTTTACAACAAAATCCATGTCCTTATTGCAAATATCCTGAAGTATATCATGAGAAAGAATATACAATGCTATTTAAGGAAATAAAACTCAACTCCTAAATGGAGTGAGAGATAAAGAGACAAAATACAAATGAAGAATCCATTTAGCCAATGTGAATAAAGTAACATCATTCTGGGCTAAGGGTTTATGGAGAGCCCATCAAATGAACTTGGAAATAAAAACTATTTTGCTTCGTGTCCACAATTTTACCAAAACTCCAAAATCAACACGACTGAAACCAGAATCATAGTATGCCGGAACTGAAAGTGCACTTATCACTTATCTGGCCCTTCCTTTCTTCGTGTAGAAAGGAAGACTAATGTAGAGCTGTGGAGGGTCATCCAGCCAATTTGTGTTAGGTGTTGCAGAGTGATGTTACTCGCCCTGCACTTTATCTCACTCCTCTGATGTGTTTTGTAACATACCATACCGATGGGTAATATTCAATTCTCCAAGTTTCTGGGTGCCTTTATTATTCCCTGTCTTTCCTTTTGAAAAATAGCAGAAAGAGAGCCCATGATCCAGAACTCTTATTACATGTTTTTTCGAATGCTGTGGGGTTTATTGATGGCAGCTGGAAGTCTGCCAGTATAGAAAGCACACTGTCTTATGTATTTTCCAGATCCTGTGGGTAATCAACTACCATTTAAAAGATATTTCCTTGACTATGCATTTCCTCAGCAGAGGGGGGAAACTAGCCAGGGCAAAGGCAGAGAGGTACAAATAACCATTGATTTGGATGAGAGACTGAGGTCCATACTAGTGAATATGAAGATAACTGCAGATGACAGATGGATGCACTTGGTCATGAAGGACTTACAGACCAGGCAGTGGCATTTTGATTTGGTGCAACAATGACATAATGATGAACAAGAAGAGTAATATTTATCACCTGAAGACCACACACTAAAGAATTTATGCTGTGCTCTTTAAAGTGACTTCTGTACTAGCTATAGAAATTTTTTAGCTCTCCTATTGCTCTATTTGCATTCTGCTAAAAAAAAAAAAAGATGGATTACAGCTTTCTTTTCCTGTTGTCAACAGATACCCCTCTATTAGTAACAAAGCAGTTTTTTTTTTAAAGATTTATTTATTGATGCATACAGAACTGGGGTACAAGCCAGAGTTGTAGGGGCAGTGAGAGGCTTCATCAGAGGCAGAGTAGTGAGCAGAACAGGCAGACTGACATAGTACACTGCTGAGGGGAGCAGCAGGAAGGCCAGGAGAGGTCTCCCATACTATGGGGATCCAACTGGCACTGAAGCAGCTGTGGCTAGCTTGCAGTGTTGCGTCCTAACCCATTGCACTATGAGGGAGAGCCACAAATCAGTTTTTTTTTTATTGCAGTTGTGCAAATTACCTCAACCATCTTAGCTAAAACAAGAGAGATTTATTATTTCACTATTCTAGAAGTCAGAAGTCCAAAGCAGATCTCACAAAATAAAAGTGCATAGGGTTCTCTGGAAGCTCAGGAAGAGAATGTTTCCTTGCTTTTTCTATTTTCTATAAGCTGCTTGCATTTGTTGACGCATGAACCCCTTCCTACATCCTCAAAATTAGCAATTCTACCAAAATAATACAACAGCATTTCTATATTATGATATATAACTTAATCCAACTGGCTAAGTAGTTTTCCTATTCAAGACAAAATAGTCTTAGTTTCTAGAGATAAAGTAGTAGACATCATTGCGGGCCATTATTTGCCCATCACAAATGTCTTGTAGAAATGTACTGCATTATCTGCATCTGCTAATATCACCCTGCTATTTTCCATATGACTGTTAGTTTGTATACCGTTTTATAATAATTTATAATCATTTTATTGAGTTCTGGGGAGGAAGGCAAAGGAGTTAAATAGATGAACTTAGGCATGTTGAATCAGAAGTCTTACCACAGGGTTTCTAATCTCTTTATTATGGATTGTTATAGGCTCTTGAGTATAAGGATAACAAATGAAACAAAAAGAACCCTTGAATGTACTTTATATTTTCAAAACTATAACTGCCATCACTTTTTGGCCTAAATTTAAACTTAATTAGAAATGTAATTAGATCATTTAAGTTATTTAATTGTGAATAACACTATCTTTTAAACTTGAATTTTTAACAAAATTTCTTGTATTTCATTAGCATTTTAAGATAATCTGTGCATATTTGACTACTGACACACTTATTTTGTATTAGTATGTCTGTATTTCTGGATAAAATGATAGGTTAAAGTAGAACCAATTAGGGCCTCCTTGCTGGCACAGGAATTAAAATGTCAGCCCTGTCAAGCTACTGGCAGGCACTGCAGCACAAGATCAATCCCTAGCCAGGTTGCTGACCCACACAGCCTAGCAGACCTCTCCATCTCAACCATGTCTCCCCTCAGCAATGTATTGCAGTAGGTCCACATGTACTGCTCTCCACTCTGCCCCTGGTGAATCTGCTCATCGCCCACACATCTCACCTACACCTCAGTTCTTGTATGCATAAATAAAAGTAAGTCATTTTAAGAAAATAAAGCAGTATCAGTTATTTTGCTAACGATAGTAAAATTCTTTTAAAATAACTTTTACATTTAGGGAGAGTTGTCATAAAATACTTAGCCCATCCTTATAGCTTAATTAATTTACAATTCAAAAATTTCTTATTCTATTTTAAATTTCTTGTCAGAAATGATGCATATTATTGAGCTCACTAAAGCTTCGCAATACTGTAAGATTCCTACCATGAGCCATTATTTTCCAAACTGTATTCACAGAACTCTCAACTCCTGTGAGACTTAGTTGCTCTGACTCAGGAAAGTGTATGTTGTGTGGACAAAACAAACACATTTTAAAAATCTTTTGATCAGCCTACACTATTCTAAGTATATTTGACAATAAAACATTTTTTTTACTTTGTGAATTATCTTTGACAGCTAATGTGAAACTTTATCTTAGAAACATATTTTGAAATTGTTATAACCTGTACCTCTAATTATTTTGTGCTAAATAATTTGACTTTACTATATATTGATACAGTTCAGAGAACAATAACAGACACATTTTACAGATGAAAGGGAATGACAGCCTATGCTTGGAGGCATGTCACCAGGTTCTTTGCTGTTCTGTCCCTGATTCTTGTCACCAGGTTCTTTGCTGTTCTGTCCCTGATTCTTCCCCTAGCTGTTAACTCACAGTTTCCTAAGTTGTCCATTGGAAAGCTCAGTTTATGGATCTCTATCAGTTTTCCGAATTACTCTATGACTGAAAGCACATTTTTCCTTATTATTCTAGTCTTTTCTTCTGAGGATTGCAAGTGTAGTTTTGAGATATAAGAAAGGAAAGAAGAATGGTAGGGGGCAAAATTCTTTCTTCAGTTTGACTCAACTGTAGGTAGAATATTATTTAGCTCAGTAGGGGAACAGTCATCCTTACTCCCAGGAAAAACTGAAAATAGTGTAGAATCACTTTAGGAGGCATTGATCTGTATCTCTATTCAGGAAATATGTCATGAAATTTTCAAAAACATGTAAATTATAACAAGTTGTTAAAATGAATATAATTGTGTCCTATATACTTACCATGATTGGGCCATAGTTTAGGCTACATTTTCCACAATCCAATGACATACAAGGAATTCTTGTCACTTAACAAAGTCACAATATCTACTGGATAAAAACATATCAATTGCTGAAAAGAATTACAGCTATTATGTAGAATGAGGCTGAATTTTATACAGGGGACTTTATAAAAGAGAACATTTTGTGTTTTAGTCAACAGCACTCACACAATTCAGCATACTTTTAGCATTACTTGCATTAATATGATAAAGCTGATGTTATCATACTAAACAGTTTAGTAACAACTTTCTTTTTTTTTTTTTATGTTTGTGGGTGGGAGAGAAGATAGATTTTATTAAGAGCTAATTAGATGTCAGGCTATGGGCTGACCTTGAAAATGGTTGAATCACTGACAGCCAAGTCATTATCCCAAATGTACCTAATGCCAGCAAATCTTGGTTGAAGGTAATAATTATTCCTCAAAGGGAACGTGCATTAAAGAATGCAAAGGAATGGTTCTTTGGCTTACATAGGGTTCAGGCTAGTATTTCATTAGGTAAACCACTCCAAATCTACTGCCTTAGATCCCACACTAATAGGAATGGAATAAAATTATATCTACCTGCCAAGGTACGATATGAAAGACAATTCCTCAATTTTTGCTCACCCAGTTTTCATAGTCTCAAAAGCAAAAAATTGATTTTTAAAATGTCTATAAACTTACCCACGAGATTTAGTTCTATTGCTAATAAAATTAATACTGCTGTAGGGGCGGATTCTATATGTGAAAAAAATTAAGATTCAAGCTGGCTAATATTGACAAAGTTTATTGAACAAGCAAGTAGAAGAGCTAAGACCCTAACCCAGCCACACTGACTTCACATTTCATAATTTTAACTATTGTGATATATTGACAGATTTTGTAGGACTTGAACTATATGCTTACCCTCACAAAGAAAGAGCAGGAAGGAGCACTACAGAAAGAAAAATTCATAATTTTCTAATCAGTAATTTTGGAAATTCAGCTGTTTTATATGGCTGTGACATTCCCCAAGACCTCAAACCTTATCTCTACTGTCTTGTGAGCAGCCTTTCTTAATGTCAGCCTTTGTGCCATGTTTCAAGGACAGAATGTCTGATATACCTTTTGAATTCCGGGGACACGGACACTCCAGGAGGGCCTACATAACTTTATTTATTTTGTGTGCTTTCTGGTTGTATTTAAATTGATAGCCAAATCCTCAGTCTTATTCTCAAGGGATTATAAGTGTTGAACTACTTTCATTTTTCTCTGTGTATGTCGGGGGTTGGAGGGGGAGAGTAAAGGATCAAGGCAACTCTTCATCCTTCTTTCTTTCCATAAGTCCCCTGGTATTCTCAGCGAAATGTTGGAAAATCACATTCCTACTGTGCTGCTTAGATAATTGAAATTCAATGCATCAGGGAGAAAATCAGTTCTTGAGGCCTGTTTCTCTTAAAATTCTTTATTTGGATTTTGACCTCAGATCTATACTAGCCAAGATAGGGAGAAGTTGAAGAGGGGAAGAGTGTCCCCTGGAAAGCTCTGGATTTAAGTTATTATATCCCAAATCTGTAAATCTAAGATGATCTGTTACCTTACACATATCCTTATGGTTTGCAATTTTTTAGATGCTCTTTTTAATGTCAAGTACTCCTGCCAAACGTCTTTAGCTAACACCATTTGAGAATTAGACATATAGTGTCCCTATTAATATGAAAGCTTATCAAACATCTTTTGTTTTCAACTATAAGCAAAATGACAACCCCAAAGTCCCCTTTGTAACAGTTTTCATATAGTTTCCTCAGGTGTTCACGTTAGCAGTACGCATTTGTCAATGAAGACATTCTAACATTTTTGTAGGACCTGGTTTTAAAAGAATATATTCTCCTTTGACAAGCATAAGGCAGACATTAGCCAGAAAGAGACAATCTATTTTTAAAGTATAATTTTCTGATTCATTGAATATATCAGATATATAATAGAGTCCAAATTCACAATATTATAAGATTTTAAGGACTATGAAAGGTAAAAAGACATTATTCAACTCATTTGTATCTATATATGATGGCTCTCAGACAGTAAAGGAATTATTCAAAGAAGGGGGATGTAGAAAAGAAATAAGTACAAAAACTGCTACTTGTAAAACCTATGTGGTATAACTATTAGTTCCTATTCCCCAAATTTAAATTTTTATTTTTTAATGCAATCAATCTTCATAAAGAGCATGTTAAATGGCATGTATAAAAGCAGTTTTAATAAAAAGAAAATATTTGTATCACCAGGGGTAGAAATTAAGATAACATAAAAATAATACTGTATTAATATGCACTTATAATACAATGCATAACAGAAAGATGTTAATATATAAAAAGACTTTCTGACATATATTTGCAAAGTTCAACATTCAATTAAAATTAACAGTAATACTAAAGAGCAGGAAAAGATAAAATGCCATATAATAGAAATGTATTCAGATAACCTGGACATTGAAGTAACTAGACACAGATTTTGAAAAAAGTATGATTAGTGTGCTAAGGAAATACATAATAAAATAACTGAAATAACTTACCAAAGAAATGGGATATGCCAAGAAGAATAAAGTAAATTATATAAAAGTAAAAAATGAATTGACAGGAATTTAAAAATTAATGCACAGATTTACCACAGCTGAAAAAATAATTAAGGAATTAGGGAGTGTGTCAATAGAAAATATTTTGACTGAAACACAGAAAAATAAAATAATGGAATAGGTATGAAAGGGAAAAAAGGATATAGGAGAGAGTGTAAAGCTCTTCAGGAAAAGGTTATACATCTAGTTGTAGTCCCAGCAATGAGAGCTTGATGGAAGCATTACTTGAAAAGGCAATGGATCAGAATTCTTCCAAATGGCAGAATTAAGCCAGAGATTCAAGAGGGTTAAAAATCCTCTACAAAGAAGTTATAAAGCAAATCTTGCTCAAATAATCACAGTAATAATGTAAAAATTTGGAAAAAAAAAAAAGTCTTATAAAGACAACAGATAACCACAAATGAAAGTAAGAACAAGACTGATGGAAAGAAAAGAAGCTGAAGTTGAAGTTGTGGCACTTTAAATGTCAATTTAAATGTCTTCTTTAAAATGCTGGAAGAAAATCACTGCCAAATTACAATGCTCCAGACTGTGAACCCATGCTTCAAAAAACATGGAAATAAAAATCTGAAAGAAATTAAAGAAATATCAGGGTGAATATTTTTAGTAGAAAGAACATAATTTAAATCCAAGCAGAATGAATTAAAAGACAAATACTGCATATCAGAAAACAAAGAGGGTTAACTATCAAAATAATTATGAATAATCAGATACTGATTTCTGAACTAAGGTTGTGAGCTTGAGAGAGAGGTTGGAAGTAGAAGGGGCCAAGGGGATATAAGGTATTGTGATGAGTAAAGTTAAAAAAAAAAAAAATGGCAAAGGAAAAAAAATCAAAACTAATGGACTATAACATTTAAACCAATTTGAATAGGTCTATGTTTACTTATCAAACAGTATATGAGCATATGAAATTTTATGTTCAAGAAATTTATTTTGGGCCCTTCCTGGCACTGCAAAGGAGCAGTAGCTGCTTCAAGGAGAGTTGGATCCCCAGCCCTGGGGGTGACCCACATGGCTCAGCAGACCTCTCCTGTCTCGCCTACTGCTCCCCTCAGCAGTGTACTTCATCAGTCTGCCTGTTCTGCTCATCACTCTGTCTCTGGTGAATCCTCTCAACACCTGCACCTCTGGCCTGTACCTCAGTTCTGTATGTATAAGTAAATGAATCTTTTTTATGAAAGAAATTTATTTGGTAATTTTGCATTTATTTGTCAGGGTATCTGAGTATTTTATTTGGTATTCAGTTTTAGCCCTCTGATCTTACAACCATGTGCAATGCCTTAAATTTAGTAAATGCATGTTTCTATTGTGTTTGATGATAAGCCTGTAGACTTTATCTTTTATTTTGTATTCCCAATTTTTCAAAAAAAAAAAAGAACAACATAAAAATGTATAATGTATTATTACATAACAGTATGTTAATACACCTTTCATCATAAACCCAGGTATTCTTTTTCTAAGAATTAGTATGGCCTTAAAACTGCAGTGCACAAAATGTTAGAAATGAACATTAAATACATTGCACTAAAGAAATTTCCAGGGGCTATTTGGCAATTTTATTGGAACCACACGTAACTTTTTTTTTTATAATTATTAACTAGCTCATATACTTGGGAAACATTTTTTTAATTTAAAACTTAAAAGGTAATAAAATGTTTAAACAGATAAGAAAATCAAATGATGACACAGATTTCCTCTGTGTGGGTGAAAAAATATGTTTTTAAATTATTTGTACAAGGCACTAAAACTTAATTTTGTGCTCATTAGAATTTCTAAATTATGGGCCAAGTTTTTTCAGCCCACCTCAAATTACCCAACTCTCCTGTGATCTGTTCTATAACTCCACAAATGATTTTTATACCTTTGGGATGCTTGTGAGTCCAGATTTGTACATATATAGGGAGTCAAATAATTGGAGTGGCCCAATTAATTATTTGCAGAAGAAATAGCCTTGGCCTTATATCAACACTGAAGAGTCCTCATTTTTCACAAAACAAAACTCAGGTGCTTAGTGAGAGAAATTAACTTTTGGGAAGATGTAAGTATATTTTTGTTAAGGCAATCATTTTAGCATCTAACAAAATAGCTTGTTTCTCTTTCATCTAGTGTCCTAAATAAGTATTATCTATGAGAAATTATTAGTAAAGTAGATTTCACACTTTTTTCCAAACCAAATGACCAGCAATAGTTTATGAGAGTTGTTACAGAATTATTTGGTGATTGGCTTTTGTAAATCTTAAACAAGTTTACTTTATCATAAGGGAAATATGATAGGATAAATTAAAGTGTATAAATTAAGCCTGTAAGGAGAAATATGCAAGTAGAAGGATTATGGACTAAAATATAAAAAACGATATTTCCTAACAATTAGTGGTTTCAATATGTAGAAGAATATGGTTCTGATAGCTTAGATAGTAAGCTCCATTACAGAGGATGTTATACCACTGCAGGTAAAACTGGTCATGCTTAAAGGGAATCAGGCTATGATATCTGAATTTTCTCCTTTTTCTTTGTTACTAATTTAAAGAGTGGTAACACTGAGATTAACATGTCAACGTTCTTTGGCTTATTTAAAATTTTTTTTAAAAGAATTATGTATTTATGCATATAAGAGCTGGGGTGTGGGCCAGAGATGCAGGGGTGGGGAGATGAGAGACAGAGTATGGAGCCGAATAGGTGGATGGACTGAATTACACTGCTGAATCGCGCAGCTGGAGAGACAGGAGGTCAGTCAGCTCCCTGGCAGAGGATCCAACTCATGCTGCAGTGGCTGCCATTGCTTCATAGTGCTGAGACTTTACCCCTTGCACCATCAGAGAGGCCCTGAGTTTGTCAAAGTTTAAAGAACTAATCATTTTCCCCAGGAGTATGAGAACAAATATACATACACGTGTCACAGAAGGATCTGTATTATTCTTCACTGAAAATGACATTCTGTGTGCTTTTCAGAAATTGTAGAAAGATCCCTAGAGTCTTCTGTTTGGCAAGTCTCTAGAATATAAAGTAAGCAATAATGGTGCTCTACTTATAATGAGTTCACAAACCCTTACAAGTATATATACAGCACACACTCAAATGCAGTATTCAATGACTCTGAGAAATTGTTCCTTATGTTGTTGTTCACTTTCCTTAGGAAATAAAGTATATTTTCTTTTACATAAAACCTCTCATAAAATATAAAAAAATGCTTATAACATGGGGAGATTCAGCCTATTCCTACAGAATTTAGTTCTCAAAGTTGTAAGAACACTTTTCAGCATCAAAAATTTTACTAAATATATTTATCTCTTTAACAAAGCTGCTATCATTTCTATTTTCTAAAATTATTAAGTTTTATATTTTAAATTGTTAATCTTAAGAATAACACGTGCATGATATTAACTTCAACAGAACTTGGATAGTTTTTATTTTTTAATAGTTATTACTTACCTTCTCCCAAATGCAAAATCAAAATGAAACAAAAATCAAACAACTTTATTAATACTCTTGGGGGAAAAGACTATCTTTTGTTTCTATATAATTAGAATGCTTATCATAAATTGTCATGCAGGGATTCTTCTCTTTTATAAAGTATTATATGCATTAACATTTTGTGAAACATTCTGATTCTTTTATTGCAAGTATATGCCCTTTTAAATCAATAGTAATGATCACTTAAGATCAAAAGGTGTTAAAAAGAGAAATGCAGTTCTATCATAAAAGAAAATTATTTAAATTCTCAATCATCTCACTCAAAATTTTAGTGTAATTTTCCTGGAATCCTCAACATCATGGTAAAACATGATAAAGATCTATAATCAGAGCTAAGCTAAGAGTTAAGTATAGGGGAGGGCATTCACCAACCAGGAATCTAGTTTGAAAAGCACTGGCTTAAAAAAAAAACACTATAAGGATATCATAGCATTAGCAAAAGTGGCAGTGCCAGTGCCACTGGATGGTGATGTCATCTAGAACTCAGAAGAGGATGGTAAACATTTCAGTGGCTTATTATGTGAAGGAAATTGTGATAGATGAGAAAGATGAATTTACTTTTTAAATGAATATCCCTTTGTTAAAATTATTCTGTCATTAAACAAATTCAAGATTAAAAATTGGAGATGGGTTCTCTAGAATACAAATCCAAAATCCTGGCTCACATTAAGAGAATTTCTGACTGTCTCCCAAATTCAGTAAGTGATTAATAATTAATGAATAGTTGAAAAATACCTTAGAGCTTCGATGACATCTGCCAGGGCAGTGGATGACAGTGTCATGAAGAGAGAATCCATAGAAGTCCCATTAGTAATGCATAATGAGTTTTGAATCATGGAATCAAGAGAAATTCCCTCAGGCTGTTCCTCACTTGCTTCCTAACCAGTTAAAATAAAATGGGAATCACATTTGATTAGCCTTGTAGGTTTCTAGCTGTAAAGCTAGAAGACAAGACAGTGTGAGCTATCACCTACTATGGCCACCATCCGAAAAAGGTAGAACTACTGAAACAAGAGTGCAGTAAATACTACATATAAATTTCACTCACTTTGCAATTTTCTTTGGTCATGGTTCAAAAGAGTTCAGGAATTCTGCTTTATAACGTCAAGTGCAATGAAAAGGATGTACAAATATATGATGGATCTGGTGAAGTTGACAGTAGACAATCCCCCAATTTGGAGGTAATTGGAAAAAAAGGAAAGGAAATATCAAAAGGAGGTTCAATAGAACACACAGGTACTTGGTGGAATAGAAGTACTGTGACTGATATATATGTATATTTCCATTTGGGGATAAATGGGCTAATCTTTATATAGCTCAGGTTGTGACAAACTCAGTGACGTGATACAGGATATCAGTCTCCTGAGAACCTCAGAGATTTCTTTCTGGGCGGCTTTATATTTCAAGGTGTCTTTTGTACATAACCCAATTCCTGCTTCCTCTGGCTACTATTAGTAAGGACAACATACATATTTTTACCACAAAATATTTTAATGTCACCAACTTTTGTCATTCTGCTTTTGAGCAAATAAATGCTGGTATAAGAAGTACTAAGACACATGGCAATGCAAAATCCTTCATGAAGTTGGCATTAAGAGATGCCACAGTTCTTAACTTGTTCAGTTTTAGAAGTCATCTTATTCAGAAAGTGATATAAACCAATCCTTATTTTTTCTCTATTCCACTGAAAAGTCCCAAGCACAAAAGGTAAGCCTGCTCTATGAGAAAATGGCTGTTCAGCTGTAATTCCCTTTTAATAAAAACTGTATAATATTGAGCTAAAAAAAATTCTTTGTTGATATCCTTGAGGAAATGAACTTGAGGCTAAGAGCAAAGACTCATCGGAAATATTTACACTTCTTTTCCCAGCCAGTAGAGTCTACTGGAAGTGGGCCACAAGCTTCTTCCCTGAAAATTTCTGCGTTTTAGAAGGCATCATGCAGATAAAGCAGGAAATAAGTGAATTGTCTAGTGTTCATCATTCAGCACAGCTACACAGCCTCTTGCTATACACAAAAATTCTCTTGTGAAATGACAACTGAGTGCCATTGTAGATTGCAAAGTTATTTATATAATATTTTAATCTAAATTTATAATGTTATGTTTGCAGTATCATGAAGTTTCTGGAGACTACTTTTTATATTTTCTTAGGGAATTGGTATATCTCCATAATATTTACAACTTGGGGCCTTTATAAAGATGCTTGTTCTTGTTTTGAACCATCAAATTGATACAAATATAATGATTTTGTTGAAAACAAATGTTTTGCATTTGTTGCAAATATAAAAATGAGTATGTTCAGTTTAATAATACTTGTGGCAAGATAGTTAAAATATTATTGCTTGGAAAAACTATTCAGCTAACGAATAAAATTTTAAAAAGCTACAGTGGATAGATGAGGTAGGATTCAGAGTAATTCACTTTAGGTGTTTCTCTGAAAAGAAATAAAGTCAGGGCCCTCCCAGGTGGTGCAGCGGGTTAAAGCATAGCACTAAGTAGCTAGAGCCACTTCCACACGAGTTCAATCCCCGCCTGCCCCGGAGGTGACCACATGGTGCGGCAGACCTCTCCTGACTCGCCTGCTGCTCCCCTCAGCAGTGTACTTCAACGATCAGCCTATTTTTCTCCCCACTATCTCTGGTGAATCCTCTCACTGATCCTGCACCTTCGGCCTGTACCCCAGATCTAGATGCACAAATAAATAAATCTAAAAAAAAAAAAAAAAAAAAAAAAATAAAGTCATCTAGGTGATTATGACAGAAATAAAAATCTAACACAGAATGACAGAATGACAAAAGTTGGAAAGTAACATTAAAATGTTTTGTGGTAAAATATGTATATTGTTCATACTCATAGCAGCCAGAAGAAACAGGAGGTGGGTTATATACTAAAGATATTTGGAAATATAGAAGCTACCCAGAAAGTATTCTTTCTCCGAGGTTCTTGGAAGACTGATATCCTGTATAACTTGACTGAGTTCACTGCAACCTAAGCGCCTATGTAAAGCTTATTTATCCCCCAAATGGAAATATACATATATCTCAGTGACAGTTCATTTATTCTATCAAAAAAATACAAAACTCTGATCCACTGTATGCTGTGTAAAGTTAAAATTAAATGCTTATAAATTGAGTTCTTAGGGAGCACAGATTTACCTAGGCTTTCCTGTACCCATATCTGTACTTGCCATGTGTGTTTTTGTCCATTTACTAATCTGACACTATTTTACACTTTCACCAAAACCCTACTTAAATTAACAAAGTAGTTGCTTTTTTTTTTCTTTAATGATATTATTATTATTTTAAAGATTTTATTTATTTGTTCAGAACTGGGGTACAGGCCAGAGATGCGGAGGGTGAGAGGATTCACCAGAGACAGAGAGGGGAGCAGGACAGGCCGACTGATGAAGTACACTGCTGAGGGGAGCAGTGGGCGGGTCAGGAGAGTCTGCCATGCCATGTGGATTTCCTCCGGGGCAGGCGGGGATCGAACTCATGCGGAGTGGCTTAAGCTTCTTTGTGCTGTGCTTTAACTCGTTGGGCCACCAGGGAGGGCCTAATGATATTATTCTTTTTAAATATACTAACTAGTTTCTTCTATGAGTATGGCAGAAAATTGATTATTCCCATTGAACCAATGCTTTTTCTGAAAAAATTAAATGAGTTCCCTTAATAAATCTTAGAAGTAGGTATCGGTTAACAAATGTCTTCAAATCAATGAAAATGTAAGATGCACAATTAGATGTCACATGGGTTAGGATATATATTATATGAAAAACGAACCCCAGAATCACCAGTTCTTTGGTGGCACACATAAGAAGAGACTTTGACAAAAAGAGCAACATGGCTGCTACCAAAACAATTTCAGAGAAATGCAAATTTGCAAATGCAGTTACTTTATTCACAAGGAAGGAAAAATAACTACCTTTATCTTCCTTAATGCCATCATAGGTAATTACATGAAAGAAGACTAACTACAAACGTGTACAGTAATTCCTTCTTCCCCCAATTCTTCATTCTCCTTCTCTCCCTCCTTCTGGTGCCCCGCCCACCTTCCTTCAAGCCTTCCCTCATTCTCTTTTTCTTTCTGACCCTCCTTTCACAATTAAGGACTTGTACTCTGGGGTTAGGGCAGGCATTTATTTCTTTAAAAATAGGATATTTCAATTAATTTAGAGAGGTTTGAAACAACAGCTATCAGCGACATGAAAGGGGAAAAGAGGAATAAGAATCAAACAAACTAGCATTCTGAGATTATTTAAGAGGAAGACAGAAATCAGTATTCATAATCATTAAATCAGGCTACATATTAAAAATTCAAGGATTAGCACTAAGTTAAGTACATAAAATGTGTAACTTCCATTTCAGCAGAAGAAATAGAAGAGAATAAACAAAATCTGATGAGTGCACGGAAAGAAAAGAAGCAAAGAAAACACTTTGTCAATGATATGCTGGAACCCTTAACAAAGTATTTCAACAGCTCATGAACTTTAACTTTGTGTTGGTTGTTTTAATCTTTCAGTGGAAATATTTACACCAGTGAAATATGCAAATTAGGGCTTTTGTTTCAGAAAGCCAGTTTCCAACATTCATTAGTAATTCTCTCCACTTTATAAGTAAAAAGGACAACAAAGAAGAGAATGTAAATGGGAAAGCATGGATGCTATCTTGATGTCCAAGTTTACAAACTAGAGTCTGAACAGAAGTTGCAGCTCTAGAGAACATACATTTACCTTTGCTCTCTTTATGCTGATCTTTACTTCTCTCTAGTTTCAGTCCTTTCTTATAGGAATTGTGGATCACTTCTTCTTACACAGGGTTCAGGTCCACATAGAAGTGACTCAAAGGCAGAGTGGATCTGTTTGAGTAATCAACATTCCCGAATGACAAGATTTGTTTTCTCATCGAAGTGGTGTCATATAATGATCTTGAAACAGCAAATGTTATCATTAAGACCCTGTTCCTGCCTTCAGCCTTTCCATTTGGGTTGGGCGTGAGGGAACTTTTTAGAAGCTATTAAGCATAGGCAAAATCCATATTTCATTAAAAAAGTAAGTGGAGGTCCCATTCAGAGATACACTTAAGAGATGGAAAAGGATTCAGTGGAAATTCAGGAGAGAGGAGAAAATAATTTCCTGAGAGGGAGAGGAAGCACATTACTAGACTAGGGAAAGAATTAGTGGATGGGAGAAATTACTCCAGAGAGTTTTACCTTTGGCACTAACCTGGAAGAAGACAGATTTAAAGTATTGTATGTGTATCTCACAACTAAAAGACAGGATTAGTGGAGGAAGAGAATTGGGATATACTGTTACATGCCCTCAAAAACGACTGAAAAGTCATCATGGACTTTTAAAGATGAAGTATCTCAATCTTCTTTATAGATGGCAAATTTTAAGTTTTTGTTTCACTTTACACATTTGTAGTGCTTTTCTCCTTCATAGCATAAGCATTTCACACTTTAGGAATATTGACATGTATGTAAATATAGTTATAATTAGATTTTATTTAATGCAAGATCTTAATTTTTCTTCCTTACTCCTAAAGGGATAGGAATATAATTGCAATTATTTTTTTCTTGATCAAAACAGAAAAAAATACCACACAGATTGTGTGATTATATTTACAGAGGAAAGCTAGTTTTGCAGTGACAATATTTTAGAAGGTGAAAGTCATCATACAAACACACGTCCTTTTTAACTATAGTGTTGCCTAGACATTAAAACTTAAGAGCAGGGCCCTCCCTGGTGGCACAACTGTTAAGGACATAGCAATGCAAGCTGGCCGTAGCTGCTTCAGTGTGAGTTCGATCCGATCCCCTGCCCGCGAGGTGATCCACATGGCTCAGCAGACCTCTCCTGGCCTGCCTGCTGCTCCCCTCAGCAGTATACTTCACCAATCTGTCTGTTCTGCTCCCCACTCTGTCTCTGGTGAATCCTCTCACCACCCCTGGACCTCTGCCTGTATCCCACCTCTGTATGTATAAATGAATAAATAAATCTTTTAAAAAAAAAAAAAAAACAATAGCAAATCACTCTGTATGTCATTCTTTGTCTCTAAAGTGAGAGCAGCAGGCTAACAATTACTAAGTAATCTTTCAACTCTAAAATCCTACAGCTTGGTAAATTTGCTTATGTGATTATTTGCTCTGCCTCAGTGACAGTGGAGGCCACAGCCCAATACCTTCTTGAGAGAAAATTTTCAAAGACCCCATCAGTTATTTTTTTCAATGGTCGCTGCTAGCTGAAACGTATACAGGATTTTCAATTAATTTATAGCTAAGCAGACCACTGGTAACCCAGTATTTGTACAGATACGAACATTATAATCCAAAAATCAAGTAAAAGACTCATGTAAGAGAACACACTGGTTAGTGGGAACATACAACTGTTCCTCCATAGCTTCAATATTATTAAAATAATTAAAATATTAAATGTTTTATATTAGAACTTCCTTCTGGTATTTCTAATTGTGGAGTTAAACTAATTTCTAAAAATATTATATAACTTTTATATAATTTTATATTTCAGACATTTAAATATAGAAAACTTAGCAAGCTTTTTAACATGGCAACAAGAAAATTTCATCACACTGGCAGTGCATTTAACATATACAATTATATTCAAACACCTATAGTGGACTGCCAGCTTATTTATCTCACATAGGACAATATTGGTTTTAGTAAAAGAATGACTGTATTAGAGGTCACCATACGTCTATGGTTCAAATGGGAGTGTCTAGGAGATACCTTACTGTGCTAGAACTTAAGGCCAATTTTATGTGGCTAATCAAATTGAGTATGTCTGAGGGGTGCTCAAATTCATAGATCGGTTTATGAATTATAGGTATTTCCTGATAGGGATGCTTGACAATTGGTAATAGACTTATAAGCCCTGATAATTTGGAATATATAATACAGTAACATAGCTACAATTGCTGCTTATTTTTTACTTAAAACTATAATTAAATGCCTACTCTAATTTTGTAAGTTTCTGAACTATTTAGATTTTTTGGCAACTTTGAAATGCATCTTAATGTACCTATTGAAATATAAATCATGCAAGCATAGAAACAATCTCTTAAAGTGTGATCACATCCAAGAAAAACCATCTGGATATTTTCCTTTAAAATTTCTTGTATACATTCTCAGTAGAATTTTAACTTTATTTTAGTCTTATAGACTGCTTTATCTAGGACACTATTTGCAATTTTGAAATTTACAGTTTTAATTTTATTTGTGACCAAAAAAGCATTTGACTGATAACCTTTGATAATCAGGTTACAAGAGACTGGCTGCACTGAAGAATATAAGACAAATCATTTCATATAAGAAAACAGTCTCAAAGCTAAGCTGTAACAAAGTAGAAAGTGAATATAAATCAATCAAAACGGTGTATAGTTTAGTTTTAAAGGAGTAGAGAATGAGTAATTATATCTCTATATAGTTTATAGTCTTTCCAAAGCACAAAAACAGCATATCTAAGGGTATATTGTTTATATCACAGTGTATTGAAGTTACACGCTAGCTCCTAATTTAATTTTCCTAAAAAGGTAAGGAACAATCTTTGAAAAGTATACCTTTAAAAAAAAAAACAATTAAGATGCCATATACACTAGTATTCATTTGGAAATCCTAAACCATTATTTTAACAATCAATCCCAATATCCCTGCTTAAACATGTGTGTTTCTTAGAGCCTTAAATTCTACTATATTAAGCATTTAAAAGATAAGTAAAATGTTGTAAAAAATGAAGCTATTTAATCTATCATTAAGTAGGAGACTCAGCAAATAACTACCCCAAGTCATATTTTAAATTGAAACAAATATCTCCCTGGAATAATTAACAGTAAATAAAATTAACTTTTACATCTCAAATGCATAAAATATTGCTTATCCTGATTTTAAGTTTCTTCATGTAGACACCATGGTATATTAGTGAATTTTATTCAGAAAAAAATTACTGTTCATATAACATCATTTGTAAAAGAAAATAAAGGTGAATCTGTATTCTGTTATTACAACAAAATATTATTTTCAAGAATTTCTTACTGGAATTGACAGTGAGTTGAAGAAGTAGTGATCCTTTGTAGCCATGCTAAATTTTCTGTATGAAAATATTAATTTGTACTAGTAGTACAAAGTACTAGGATAAAACTTTAAATTCACTTTGTACAGTTACACACTAATTTCATAAAATCTAATGAGATATTAGAATGGATAGAAAAGTAAATATATATTCTGTTGCATTGTTTTCCCCTTAAATTTATCAGTATCCTATTAAATTAATCAGATCTAGGTTGAATCCTTTAAAAGACATTTTTCCTTTGGTAGAAAAAGAAGTTGCTTAGTGTTTCTATTCAAATGTGAAACAAACAAACAAAAAATGCAACATAGGCAAGGAAAAGGAATGTGCTCATAATTACAGATTTTTAAATAATGAAACACAGTCCTGAGAATCACACACATCAATATCTACTATTGAAGGAGATCTGTTTATGCGTGTATGTGTGTGAAGGTCATTATGACACCATCTTGATGAGAAAATAAAACCTGTTGGGGAGAACGTGGTCTATCCACCTCCTCCACTCTGCCTCCTGGATTACTTCAGTGTAGACATTAAACCCATGTGAGAAGTAACTGAATAATAATGTGAGAAGTAAACATCAGGGAAAAGGGAACAATGGTAAAAGAGTAGGTTCCTTACAGATGCAACTTCTGTTCAGACTATTCTTTAGAAATAATAATTTTTAAAAATCCACTGGTTTCTCCTTCCAACACCAGAAGAAGAAGAAAGAAGAATGTAGACATTATCGAGTACGATTAAGTGAGTTTTTATCTGCAGAATGATCAAGGTTAATTGAAAGGATTTGGAGACTGACATGAGTAAAACTTCTAAGGTTTGTAAACCTATTTCTATTTATCTCCCTGCTTCCAATGGCTGACCTGCCAATTCCAGCACTCAAATTAAGATTTAACTTTCTAGCACCAGATTCTCTTTCATTCATTAGAACAAATACTTTCTGTCTTGACTTCACTTTTCCACATTGAATTCTGAAAAACACCTTCAGAAAAAAAGCCAGCTCCAGGTGTGTGTGCTTCCCTTTTCTCCAGTTTCCTGAGCCATTTGTTGGGTTTATTTAGCCACCAACACCTTAATAAATTAGTCCTGCCTAGTAATTTAGTATTTTTGTAATTGCTTGTAGCAAGAAAAAAATTCTGATACTAGTTATACCACCATGACCCAAATCCAGATGTCTCTCTAAAAAGTCAACCCTGAGTTGATCTGCTATGTATTGTTGTAACAAATAGAAAGGGATTTAGGTAACCATTATAAATATTTTGAAAAACTTAGGGGAAAATGTTACCCCTTGACTTCATGATGTGACTTTCAAAATCTGATTTTGTCAAGCAGGATAATTTTTGGTAAAGATTTTGACAATAATTTACATATTATAACCGAACACTTATCTATGCATATGAAAGTTCCTTGATATAAACAGTCATGCTGATCAATTTAGCACCTTACTTTGCTTTCAATAACTTAAAACATCCTTTAAAAATATTTGGCTGGTGGCCCTCCCTGGTGGCGCAGCGGGTTAAAGCACTGCACTGAGAAGCTAAAGCCACTTCTGAATGAGTTCAATTCCCGCCTGCCCCGGAGGTGACCACATGGCGCGGCAGACCTCTCCTGACCCGCCCGCTGCTCCCCTCAGCAGTGTATTTCGTCGATCTGCCTGTTCTGCTCCCCACTCTGTCTCTGGTGAAGCCTCTCACCGCCCCTGAGCCTCTGGCCTGTACCCCAGTTCTGTATGTACAAAGAAATAAATCTTAAAAAAAAAAAAAAAAAAAAATTTGGCTGGTTATGTTTTGAGACTCTATGAGGAAATTTGAAATACCAAGCCAATTATTTGTGTCAGTAAGCAGAGTTTGCACATTTGACATGCTTAGGAAAGAAAAATATCAGTGACCTAAAAGTCACTGTTTAATATATGTTCATCTGTCGGTGCTTTGGGGAACATAAATTAAAAGTTTTAAGGGGAACATGCAAAAAATTCAAGGTACACTAATGTACTATACTAAAGGTGTATCATTCTTTTATCAAACATACTCATATTCTTTATGTTATATAACCATGAAAAATTACTTTTTAAGCTAATTTTTAACTCTTATCAATTTCTCTTTGATTTTCTGGGTAACATTAAAACTCAATATATCTTTCCACAGATTATAAACAGAACTGTACCAGTGACAATATAAGTTTCTCACTGCTGGCATGTAGCCCATTTCTGAAGACCTAATAAGCACTTATATTCAAGAAAGCAATTTCTTATAGAGCAAGCTTGTTTAATGACAGAAAAGTTATTTTCCCCTGCCCACCAGGTGTTCAGTGAAATTATTACATTTTGATGCATTTGGTATTGAGCAGATTCCTTAGAGAAATCCTACCTCTTTGCATAAACAAAAGAAAAATCTTCTACCCTCTGATCAGACCTAGTCAGGCAAATTTACTTAAGAAAATAATCAAGGTCATGAGCATTTAAGTCTCATACTGTAATATTTAAATATCTTTGGAGATTCCATAGTGCCAGAAACCTATCTACACCCTTCTGTCTTTGAACATAAATCTAATAAAAATTGTTTTATTTCTGAAGAGACTGAACATTTCCAGGCTTGCCAAGCTACTAGAGATCAAACTAATGGGGAATTTCTCTCATTTAAATCTAAGAATCATGAAGAATTAATAAATGATACTAATTGCATATTTTTATTTATGATGATGATGATGATTGTGGTGGTGCTGGTATTGACAATGTCATGGTGGGGGTGGTGAAAATTCCTGGTAATATTAAATTTTCACAAATTACTTTCACAAATCAATTCATTTATCTTCTGAAATAGTCTATGAAGGAACTTAATTTATCCTGTACCAAGAAACAAAGAAGCTAAATTTTAGAGATGTTAAAGTTTCCCAAAATAAGTTGAAGTAAGCAGAGCTTTGAAATTTCTAACTGAGAATGTTTGACCCTAAAGTCAAATAGACTATTGACAGCATATTTAATTTTTAATTTTCCTCACATGTCAACATACTTCTCTAATTAATTTGTATTAATAGAGAAGAATTCCCTATAGAATTCTTCCATGCTAACCTTAGATTTAGAACATTGGTTTGAATATGTTAAAAATTAAGCATAATAATGTCCAACTATATTTTGTGTGAAACATTTTGTTATTTGAAGAAGTGTTCCTTAGTACACAAATTAATAAAGTTATGTTATTAAACTCTACTATATAATTTACTATAATAGCCTATTACTTTAATCTTCACTTTCCATTCTGTCTGTATAATCCACTTTGGTTTATAATATAATTAAAAAATAATTTTTAGAATAGCTGCTGTGGTTAAAGATAAACAATAGAAGTGAGGATAAAAATAGGTATCAATAGGAATAAAACATTTTAAAATCTAATTACAAGAATTATTGATGAGTGTTACTTAATATCTCAAGCTTCAATTTTCTCATCTATGAAACAGTAATAATAGCTATCATTTGTATAGGCGGAGAAAATTTTCTATCCTTCTTTCAGTCATAACAAAATTGATTGATTAACATTCTGGGCCAAAGCATCTTCCTTTTTTTGATATTCTTTTGTCTTGTATTGATTAGACTTTCTTCTTTCTAATGCAGTAGTAAAATTCTTTCCATATGGAAGTATAATTCCTTAATGAATATTCTGAAAATTTTCCAAACTCTATGCTGAGTCAAATGTAACAATATATAAAAAGGTATTTCTTTGTATAAATCTAATCAGTATATTTTTATGAACTATATCTAGCTATTGAAATTTATAGTTCTATATAAGTATCTCTAATGATTATATGAAAAGCCCTTTTGAAATTTAAGAAAACCTTTGCAAATACATCTTCGTGAAAGGGAGGTCCATAGTAATGGGCACCACTGTCACCACCCCAATTACATGCAGCTCTTTGGATCACAATGCCATGAGCTAGATTCCCTGCCCGGGTTACAGCTCTGAAGAAGCAAGGTGCATATAAAGAGTGAGTTAACCAAAGAAGGGGAGGAGCATGTAGATACACAAGGATGAAAGACATGTAGAGAAGCAGCTCCAGATTCTTGACAGAGACATGATTCCATGGTGGATTATGTGGCATAGCTAAAATTTTGAGTGTCTACTATTCCAGCTGTCTGGGACCTGCCCAAATTATTCCTCCTGATTCCTTGCGAAAACTTTTTAGGCCTCAGTGGTCCCACTTTGGACCAAGTCTTTTCGGCTGGGCATCTGCCCACAAGGGCATGAATTTTACTACTAATCGCTCACACTCTCTCTCCCTCCCCTCCTTCTCCTTCCTTCCCTTCTTCCCTATCTATGTGCACCAATGCTATCAAAAAACCTTTCATACTAAAAATATGCTCCCGGATAACAGAACCCTTTTTAGAGCATACACCCCTTTGATAGTTTGGGGTCCTGGTTATCCCTCAATCATATACTAACAAACCCAAATACAATTTAAAACTAATTCACTTCAACATTCATTTTTGAAATTGAAATAAGATTGATTTACATCACTGAACATTATGATTCTTTTTAAAACTTTTTCTCCATTTATAAAGTTTTATAATATGAGTTTCAGTTGCATTGCTAAAATCAACATGTGTATAATTATTTATTTCACAGTTATACTTCTGGTACAAACTCATCCTATTAAAAATTAAGTGATTTGTATTATGAGGAAATACTAAAGAATGAAGACTTTAGGGTTTTATAACATAAAAGTAATATATCTAACAATGACTGTCACCTATATGTCCTGAAATTTATGAGTCAGAAGGAAAATACAGCAACATACTTCCAAATGGAAAGGAGAATAAAATTCATTATTACTCAATTAGATATACATACAAAAGCATACTTTTTTTTAAGCTTAGAGAAATAGAATATGACAGGCTGAATGTTAGATCTCTAAACAAGGATAGCCGTTCACTGGAGAAACTATGAGAATATTTAAAAGCAAATATATCAATGTCTCAATCAAAGCAAGACCAAAGAAAGGAAAAGACTCTGCATACATACAGAATGGGTTTATAGTGGCTTGAGAAACTCTGGGAAGCTTATGCAGAAAATATTCTCTTAGTTTCCCACTGAGAACATTCTTGTGGGAAGAAAAAAAGACAGGGAAGTACTGTATCTTTAAGTATTGTAAGTACTGGCTCTGCAAGGAAGTACTGTATCAAGTACACAGTCCATTCACATGAACATAATAACAAAAGGTAAAAACTAGCCCCTCCTATTATTAACAATCATAATATTCATTGCTCTGCAGTTGTGTGTTTGTATATACAATATTCTCTGCTCAGTTTTATCTCATAAAAAGACAAGGGCAAAAGAAAAAGCAGAGGAAGGATGACAATCACTGAGTCTTACTGACACATGATACTCCATTTTGCATAAATACAATACCTATAATCATAGTTATATGGTAACAGTTGTAAGAAAGCAAGTAACTGCCACCCAAAAATATGATGTCACCTAGAAGTTTATTTTATAGGAGGGGCCCTGACAGCTAGATGAAGTTGGTTTTTATCTGTTAACTTTCTCTATCTGGCCTCTCCCAGGAAGACCCTAATCTTTTGTCTTCTCTGGGGTAGGGGGTAGGCGGGGGAACAAAATTTTAAACTTCATCCATTGTTTTCCTAGTAAGCATCCTAAAAATTTCCCCTTTCTTATTTGATCATTTGGTAGTCTAGAAAAAGTTGGAGAGGTACAGGAGGATTTCGTTTGCACTATTTCCCTCTTTGCACAATAAATAAAATATGAAAAGGAAAAAGAACTAACAATATTGCAGTAAAAGATTAACTTTTTTTTATAAGTTAGACATGGAACATAAATACAAGCAGTGAAAAGAATGAGCTCAAAACCTTGCTGAATCCAAGGTTTACCTGAGGATGATACAAAATTGAAATTTAGTTTCTGAAAGATAATAAGGCCAACAAAGTCCTTTATTTGCTTGAGGTCTAAATTAAGAGTCATTGCTTGATGAAAGAAACTAAAATCAAGTGCTGCTGAACACCAGATAATAATTCTTACAGACCTTGGTTAGTGGTAGTTCCAAAGAATATCACAAAGGAGAGGATGAGCGGGGAGCGAGAGGGAGAGGAGAATGAGAACCAATTTTTTTTAAGCAATTAATACTATTTATTAAATAATTACCATAAGTTAAAGATTGTACTGACAATTATGGATGTGAGAGAGAAGTGGCTGCGGTCAGCTTGCAGGGCTGCATCCCAGCCCATTGCCCCACAAGGGAGGGCCCAGATGTCTTATACCATAACAAACACTTCTCCGCTCAATAAGTTGGAAATATCTGCCTTCCTTCCTTCCCTCCCTCCCTATTTCCCTTCTTCCCTTCCTTCTTTCAGGTTGTTTATATCATTACTTGTATTTTTGAAGTATAGGACCCCATACTTCCCCCTTTAAGGGTTATTGCCAAATGCACCCACTAGGAATACTTCCAAACACATTTTATGACACCAACATTACTCTGATACCAAACCAAAGACAACACACAAAAAGAAAACTACAGACCAATTTCTCTAATGAACACAGATGTAAAAATTTTTAATAAAATTCTTTGCAAATCAAATCCAACAATACATTAAAAGGGTTATTCACCATGACTGAATGGGATTTATACCAGAGACACAAGGTGGCTCAACACCCAAAAATCAATAAACATAACCGACCATATGAACAAAAAGATAAAAATCATGTGTTTATATCAAAAAATACTAGTAAAGCATTTGACAAGATTCAACATCTGCTCATGAGAACAAAATTTTTAATTACTTGAAATAAGATGCATCAATAAAAGAGTAGCCAGCTAGTAGATAGTCATCATATGAAATCAATTCATGAAAGTATTTAACAAAACTAAAAATCTCTAAGATGTTTTAAATTATAATTTAAGATATGACACAAAATATTTTAACGGGAATGTTAAAAAAAGGAAATGTGTATAAGTATAGATGGCTATTAAAAGAATCAACAAAAAATCCTGGGAAAATTATACTCCATAATGAAAACAATATTAGATTGTTAAAATGGTCCCCAATGAATAACAACAGCCCCTTCATTTTATACCCTTTCATGATATGATTTCTCTACTCCTGTTAAAACCTACTACCTGTAGCCCACCTATATAATCTGGCATGGCTTGGAGATTTTCATTGACCAGTAGGATGTGGCAAAGTTATGCTAAGTCTTAAAAGACCTTAAATTTATGTTTTTGCTGCTTTGAACTAATCTTCCTCATGTGAGTAAGTCAACTCTGGACTATAAAATATGAGAGACCACATAGAGAAGAAGCATAAAGCTATAGCCAGCAGCTAACACCAACTGCCAGACATGTAACTGAGATCAACTTCAACGTGAAATATTCACCTCATTTTTAACTTCAGATTTAAACACAGACGACACAAACCATATATGAGTGATCCCAAACAAGAGCAACATAAGAAATGCCCTACAGAGCCAGAACTAAATAAAAAAAACACATTTTTGATGTTTTAATTCACTAACTTTTGGCGTAGTTTGTTATGCAGAAGTTAGTAACAGAACAAATTGGTAGGTATAAGTAAGGTACTATTATACCCAAACCCTAAAAGACTGGCATTGATCTTGGGTCTAGGTGATTGCTGCAGACTATAAGACATGAAGAAATGATTAATATTGAATAGAAAAGCAGTGAGAAGCTTCTCTTTTGTCTGCAAAGATGAAGATCAGTGATTAAAAACTACTGGTAAAACTTATACCTTCAAAAACTAGGAAGATAGAAAGTGTACTCAATATACTAATAACTCTCACCAAGGAGCTATTAAAGCAGAAACTTGAAACTAGCTTATATTTCTAGACATTATAGCTATGGCTTCAAAGTAAAGATCAAATTTTGTGGCTATACAACCAATAGTTAAGTGTAAAGAGAGATTTATGTGAGTATATAGTAAACAGCTAGACAAAGAGATTCTAGGAATCTTAAAGGTTATTATCTCACAACAACCTGACATATAGCTCAAAGTTATCCTGTTTCCAAGGAGTGATTATCTATGCAACTTTTGGGACAAGGAGGAAATCGCAGTCTTCTTACGGAAGTTGTAACAGGCTTACCAGTCTAAGTGTTACATGGCAGGGAAAGGGGCACCACTAAACCCCTAAACCTGCCTGCTCTAAATAAGCTCTGCCATCAGACACATTAAGACAAAATATATAAGACTTTTAATGGAAAGGAACTTTAATACAATTAGAGTGCAATACAGAAAAGACAACGAAAATAATTTCTAAATCAAACACCCTAAGCTATCCACCCCTCATGGGTAAAAGTCTAACCAAAAGGGGTTGGCCCAAGCAAGGCCTGATAGCTCACCACAAGTCTAAAGCATCTTCTGGCGGGGACCCATGAGAAAGGGTAAGAAATGGCCAGACAAGTCTGGGAGCAAAAGAGCAAAATCAAAGTCAAGATAAATGCTGCCATAGGTATCCTTCTCCCCATGGATCTCTCACCCACATCTGTTTCAACCAGTCCAGGACAAAGAAGAAGCAAATGCAGTTTCTTCATACATCTCTCTGTTCCATGTGGCTTCCTCAGGTCACCTTCTGGCTCTCCACCCTGCTTCCTTCCTCTTCAGTCTCCTCTCCAGATTCCTCTCTTCTCTCCTCAGCTCCACTCTCCTTTTGTGTGGAGCAGGGAACCTAGAACTTCTTCTTTTCCTGGGGTTCACCTTATTACATAAGAAGCAGCAACGGTTCAAAATAAAAAGTCTCTGAAGCACCAAATTTCTGTGGTAAGGAAACAGACTGAGAATACTTTTTAGGAAAATAGTTGGACTAGGGTTATTAAGTTCCTATTACTATGTCTTATTCCTTACACTGGAAATATTGCTGAGTTTCATTATCATTATGGTGATTGTGATGGTCCTCATCCCATTTCTCTGCTTTTCATTGGATGTGTTCATTGTAATCATTTTGTCCCTGTCTTAATATTAAGTATTGAATGTATAGGATATGGATGACTTGTCTTTTTACTATTTAGGTCTTTAAGTTAAGAATGGCTATAGCTGAAAAGCTGCTTGTAAGGAGTCCAACCTCTCACCTAACCTGTTACAGAGAGTGATGCCATGATCAGATAAAATTGTTTGGCTAAGAGGGACTAAGAATATTTTGTATGTGAGACAAACAAGAGTTATTGGGTCTGCATGCTGTGTACTACATCAGATTATTTCAATAATGCTCTTTCTCCAAAATCACACTGTCTCTGTCCACATTCTTTTGAAATAAGACTTGAAAGCTCCTCTCATTAACAGTTTTTAAAAATCTAATTCTCTATCACTTAACCAAGGAATTAGAGAGCTTTATTATGTAAACTTGAAGTGTAGGTTTTGAGAGACCTTGCAAATTTTATTTTCAACTTTTGAAAAGTTCCTATCATGTGAACAAGCCAAACACAAGTTACTGAAGGATGAAAGCTGTTCCGATAAGAGAAGGATACCCCAGTTAACAGTCAGCACCAAATGCCCAATTGAACTGACTGTACCTGCATAATCAGTCCAGACAGAATCAATGGAAAGTCATTCAGTGACACTCAGATCAAATTGAAAAATCATGAGGAAATAAGTGATTGTCTTGATCATAAAGTTTGTTTTAGGAAGAAGGGGATGGTTTTTACGAGCATGGTAACTAATATCCCAACCTATCAGCTATAGCCAAAGTTAGTTAATTAGAACATGAAAGTAGACATTTACTCAGAACAAAGTGAGAAAAAATTTTAAAGATATGAAAAATGTGTGAATCATTTTTTTTGAGAAGCATAAACATGACAAGTAGTAATTCCAGAAAAAGATAGCGTAGGGAATGGTGGAGCAGAAACATACAACGAGAAAATGTTTGAGAAATAAGTTATAAGATCGCATTATGAACAAGAGTCTCAGTATCAGCAAAGTATGGACATTAAATTATCAGGAAATACTGACAACACTGTGTACCTGGTTTCAGTGAGATAGAAGATCATGATTATCATGATCAATATGATTCATCTGATCCTGAAAGCTCCGAAAACTCTGAAAGTGATTCAGAGTCAGAGAAAGAATCTTCTGAAGAACTCCAAGCTTACAGAGCATCTTGCCGAAGCACAGGATCCCCAAAACGAAACAAAAAAAAGATGCAAAAAAGAACTATAAAATGATGTTTTCTAAATTCAGTGGTTCAGAATGCCCCTGAACAGTCATTGTATTAAAAGTAAGCCTTATTGGCCTTCCTGGCAACATAGAGGTTAGTCTCAGTGCTATTAAATTAGTCCACAGGATGCAATAGACCCAACTGCTGCTCCCCTCAGCAATGTATTTCAGTAGATCTGTCTTTTGTGCTCCCCACTCTTTTCTCTGGTGAATCCTCTCACCCTTTCACCTCTGGCCTATACCTCAGCTATTGATGCATAAATAAATAAAAATATTTTTTTAAAAGTAAGGACTACTTACAGAGCACAGACTTTGTATTATAGTTTTAAAAAGGGTCTTTTAAATAACTACAGAGAGTTTGCTTTCAGATGTCATCAGTTACACTTTTATGGGCATGACTATAGCCATTTTTTAAAGAGCAAGAGTTATATAAGAAATAACTACAACAGTTATTTTCCTTAAAAAAAATTCCTTTCAAAAGATTGAGTAATAGGAAATTAATAAATCCAAACCTAGAACACACTATAGCAAGACTATAGCATGTAAGTAATAAAGAAAATACACTTGTGTATTTTCTTCAAGTGTATTACTGTACTAATAATAGCTTCAAGTTTAGTTGGAAAATAATTCAATTTAGCATTTTATATCTAACTAAACTTTCAAAAAAGTTCAAGTAAAATCAAAGAATTTTTCTGGTACACAAATATTGAGTTTACTACTCAGAATATCATGAAGTTAATATAACAAGTGTTTAATTATTATGTAAAATTAATCTAAAGGAAAGGCATGCAGAAAATGTAAGAATATCATTGTTTAAAGAAATAAAACATAATTTACCTTAATTAATAGCTAACAATATAATAAATAAACTTGACATTTCCAGGCCCTCCCTGGTGGTGCAGCAGGTTAACACACAACACTAAGAAGCTAAAACCACTTCATCATGAGTTCAATCTCCTGCCCCGGAGGTGACCCACATAGCAGAGCAGACCTGTCCTGACCTGTCCGCTGCTCCCTTTAACAGTGTACTTTATCAGTCAGCCTGTTCTGCTCCCCACTCTGTGTCTGGTGAATCCTCTCACCACCCCTGAACCTCTGTCCTGTATTCCAGTTCTGTAAGCATAAATAGATGCTTATTTGAAAAAAAAAATTGACATTTCCATGAAAATGTAAGTTTCATGATTTTATTTATTGTTGGACTGTTAGAGTCAGTGCAAAGAACATAGATAGGCTCAATAAGTATCACATAAAAATTTAGGTGCTTGTGTTAGAGAAGAAGATGAAAGTACTGAAAATCTAGAATTAGCAGGAAAAAATTAGCAATGTATTTATATAATAAAAAAATCTACTAAAAAATAAAGCATTACTTTTAGAGATCAATAGAAAGAAGGGAAAGATGAAAAAAGGAAGCTAAATAAAAACAATAAATTCAGATGGCAGCACTGAATTAAAATGTGTCATTAATACACATTAATGCAGATACTTTAAATTCACTTACTATATGATAGAACTAAATTGGCAGAATAAACAGCAGCCAGCTGTTTATTACTCACAAGAGATACAGCTAAAACAAGCACATAGAAAAGTTGAAAATAAAATATATAAAAGATTAGCATCCATTAAAAACAAAGCTAATATGATATAAGAGATTAGTATTGATAAAGCAGTACTTTATTATAGCAACCACTCACTTCTCATGCTTTGTACACTTCACTAGAAATGATGCAACCCGCCCTTTTTAGTAACTTGCCATTGGGCAATGGAGGAAATTAACTCTTATAGTGAATCAGAAAGTGCTTGGTAGTCTACCTCCTACCCCCAGGTATACCTTCAGCTAGCTGGTCTGTTTTTGGACTACAAAAAACACAGTTCCTTTGCCTCCAGTCAGGATTCACTCAAGTTTGCAATAACACCAAAGTATTCATAGTATCTTTTCCAGGTTTCCTCCACTTCTTGTTTCTGTTTCCTGCATACTCTTATTTGTTTGTTTGTTTTCTTGGAGTATTTCTTAGTAAGTCATTTGTACTTGAATCTTGTGTAAGAATCTGTTTTAAGTACACAATGTTATTTTAAGAAATAACTGGAATCTGACTCATACCTAGGATGTGGGATGTTAGAAAAAGTATTGTGGCTAAACCACCAAAAAGAAAATGCCAGATAAACTACATACCATAATTTTTCTCGATTATATCAGAAACCTGAGGTCCTAGGACAATCAATTAACTTGGAATTCAAGGAAAGACAGATGGTACCCAAGTAGAGAACACACACACACACACACACACACACACACACACATTGAAATATACACAGCAGAATATAGTAAGATGTGACAAATGGATTTAAAAGAGTTTACTTTTTAAATTATTATTAATAATAGTTTATTTACATCATTTTGTGCCTTTTCCATCTCAGTTGTAATCCCTTGGGCTTCCCATCACCAAATCACCCATATGTGCCATCAACATAGTCCAGTGTACCCCTCCCCCACCCAACCACCGTTTTTTATCCTATTTCCCACTCCACCCCCGTAAAATGTTGTTCAGTATTATTATTATTTTTGCCCCTGGTCCTCTATGTTCCTCCTATGCATGAAACCATACGGTATTTTTGTTTTTCTTTCTGGCTTATTTCATTAAGCATGATCCCTTCCAGTTCCATCCATGTTGCTGCAAAAGGCATGAGTTTATCTTTTTTGATTGTTGAGTAATATTCCATTGTGTATTCCATGTCTTTTTAATCCAGCCATTTACTTTTGGGCATTTGGTTCGATTCCATGTCTCAGAAAGTGTTTACTTATGTTTTAAGAAATTGATAAAGTCTAAGTATGGACTAGAAGAGTACAGAACACCAAAGAGCCACAGATACCAGATGTGCATATTCTCCACATAACTCTACAGAGGCTCACAAAGGAGTGGGAGTGAAGTTGGGGTAGAAGAGATACCTTGTCATGGTTGTACAGGATTGGATAAGGAGGGCATTCACCATTACAGAAAAGGCATAGAGCCTGATTCAAAGTCTTCTCTATGGGACATAAACCTTAATTAAACTACAGGGCTGAGGACAAATCAAACTACTACTCCAGGTTACACTTTAAGATAAAGCTGGAAAAAGTATAAGAAAAAAAAACCACCATCTCTATCATTGAGATAAGAATAGGAAACTGTCCAGGGATGTCTCTAACCATTAGGACAAGTGCAGGAAATTCTCTCCCATACCAGACCCACTAAGGATTCATAGGAGATTTTGGCTTCTGTGAGCAGTGGGGTAGGCTCACTAAATAAATTCCATCCTCAAGACTGAGCCTGCATAAACTGAATCTAGATCAAAATAAGAGAAAAACCCATTGTCCTTAAAACCAGAATCACAAACTTCAAATAGAAGGTACTAGCAGTCTACCACTGGGGAGAGCAATAATACATCAGGTGAAAAAGTAACAAGGAAGGCTAAAAACTGAGGGTGAATAGGAACAATAGGAAAAACTCTGGCAAACCAGTTTTTACCTTAAACTATCAGTAGAAGAATTTGAAGCTGAAGATACACTGATAATAATCATACTAACAACACAACTATTTAAAGTCAACACAAGTTAACGCCATGCTAATAGATTTGTTAAAAATCAAAAATGTTAAAGAGCTCGGTATGCACCATACTGCCTTTGATGTCCAGAATTCAATTTCAGAAATTGCAATCACACAAAAAAATAAAAAGAAACTGCCAGAACAAGTTCATCAAATGACACTAAGACACCAAGATTGAAATTATCTGGCAGTAAATTTAAAACAAATATGAGATTAGTTCAAAAGTCAGACTTCTTTATCTTCAAGCTGGTTTTTTTTTTAAGTGTCGGCTCTTTCTTGTGCAGATTAAATGGGATAATGCAGATTAAAAGTGCATAAATACTGTAATTCCTGACAGAGTCAGGATCTAGTTAATGAAGGCAGTTCTGGTCACTTTTACCTTGGATACTTAATAAAATGGACCAAGTTCACCACCTCCTTGCTTCTAGTGCTCAGCAACGGGTTTTTAATCAGGAAGGGATGATAAAATGTCATTGAGTTTCTTTCTTCACTTCAGTAAAAACCTGGCAATTAGTATAACTCCAATTCTCTATTCAATATTGTAAGATTTCTTCTTACAGAAAAATGCCAGCATTTTATATTCTCTATCTATGTTGTTATCATGGAATGAAATTTTCAATTTTATGCTTTTTACTTCTGTTTGTCCCTATTATAAAATCAAATAGGCTAGCTAGCATCAAAATCAATTTATCAATTTTGAATCATCCATCTTTGCCCTCAAATTGTATTGGTTTTAACAGGAAAACTTGATGAAAAGTCAATATTTACATACTAATCAGTGATATCAAATTTCAGGATGATCATTCAAACTCATGATTAGCATCCAATATGAAGAACCTGGCTCATAGTTATAAGATCAACTTTCTTCAGCCAGTCTTCACAGTTTAAGGTTCCCTTTTTTTATATTCTTTGAGTTATTTCTCTTGTTAGAGTCAAGGCCTTCATATACACTCTTCAATTAATAAAATAGAATTTAAGCAAAAAAACCCACTTCCGCCTGTTTAATTATATATTCTCCTTTAACTGTCCTTAGTAGTTGTAACAAGACTATATTTATGTATGACTATCATTGGCCAGCTACTCATGATCTGCAGAGATATGAAGTGTCTCTAACATATGGCAACTTCACGGCTGCCATATGCTATGACTTTCAAAAATCATTTATCAAAATTAAAGTTGTAGACAATTACAATGTAAAGTTAACTCTATTAGGTATCTTTACTTTCTCTAGCTTCCCTGTGTGTGATACCTACAATCAAAATCTTGTCAGCAAATTGTACTGTCACGGAGGATTTATGCACGTGTACTCTCACTATCTACTTCACCATGGTTTCCTTATTAAATTAGGATTTCTTTTTAATAGAAGACACATCTCAAGAAGGTTAACTCCAGAACTACTGATATTAGTAGTTTATTCTCTTAATTTAGAGAGAATAATTGACCTTCTATATTACTGGTAAAACAGAATTGCAAACACAGGGAATGTTATTTTAGTCTACCCTTATGAACATTCTACTGTACTGCTCTTACATTATTTTCTAGGAAATCTGTGTCACTAACTTGATAACTGTGGTAGTCATTGTTAACTACTAGAAGACTCCCTCACATAGGGATAAAAGCAGCATAGACCAGAGAATCACTGCAACAATTAAATGAATTACTATGTAAAAATATAGACAACAGGCCCTCCCTGGTGGCGCAGCGGGTTAAAGCACTGCACTGAGAAACTAAAGCCACTTCCGCATGAGTTCGATCCCCGCCTGCCCCGGAGGTGACCACATGGCGTGGCAGACCTCTCCTGACCCGCCCGCTGCTCCCCTCAGCAGTGTACTTCATTGATCTGCCTGTTCTGCTCCCCACTCTGTCTCTGGTGAATCCTCTCACCCTCCGCATCTCTGGCCTGTACCCCAAATCTGTATGAATAAAAAAAAAATATATAGACAACAGAGTTTGACACCTAAGAACTAAAAAAGTGTTGGATAAAATAAGTGCTGCTACCTTAAAGTAGCTTAAAAATGTTAAGTGCAAATTATAATTAAAGTAATAATTGTTAGTGTGTGGCTGGAATAAATTAGAACAGTGACATCCCCTTGCAGTTGTATGATCACAAGGTGGAACGCACACAGCTACTAAAATTCTTTTCCAAAGAAAACACACTCAAAATTCAATGACATTAATTATGATAACTATTATTTATTGGGCACTCAGTACATTCTAGGCTCTATTCTAAATACACATGTATTAATTCTAATTAGTGGAATAACCATATGGAATAAGTACTACTATTGTCCCCATTTACAGATGAGCAAACTGAGGCACAGAAACATAACTTGCATAAATTCACATAGCTAATAACTGAAAGAAAACAGATAAAATAATTTACCATGTTTTGAGCATGTATTAGTTTAGTCAGCCTCCACTCTTCCTTTAACACAAAGTGGTATAGTTCTAATTAGATAAGTAAAGAATATACAGTGGGAAAAGATACATCACTCCTCAATGTCTGGTACTAATCACCTACAAATGAATAGTTCTACTGAAAGCTATCACATTCATAAAGGAATAAATCTTAGCTCCTCTTCAGTCTCAGTGCAAAGAGATTGCTGTTGGCACTGATGTTTCCCCTGGGTATGAGACAGATGAGAATTTTCACCACAGTGAAGTTAAGGAAGTAGAAATATAATCAGTAAAAGTAAGACATCTTACTTATGAAGTATTAGTATTATCTATATTGTCTGTGATGATCAGTGATTCATCGTGCATTTTAACAGGTATTTAATCATTTCCTCTCTCCTGGCTACCAAAATGTTTCTAAGTGCTTTTGCCTCTAGAGGTAAAGAGCTGCATGTTATGAGAGTGAAGAGGAAGCCCTGAAGGAATATATAGAGTTTAGACAATTATTCTCTAGACTAGCATGTAATTGCAAACCATAGTGACTGAATTCAGTTTTTTAAATGAATTTAATGGACTTGGCCAACAGTCTTTTTCTGCCTAAGGAAGATTTGTGGCAGGTATGTTAAAGTTGGGAAGAGCAATCTTGGAGTATAATCAGCTCTTTTCCAATTTAGGAGTCATATATACAGGCCATGGAGAGAATTTTGCCCTCTGGCTCCATGCTGTTTTTGCTGATACAATTTCTGATATACTTGTGCTAATCAATGGAATCAGGGAAAAACTGTGAGATAGAATGATGAGCAGGACTTAGGAAGTCCGTTCTATAGAGAAAACAGAAGCATGTTGAAATGTAGACCAAACTCCTTACCCCAGGTGATAAAAAGAAACTCCTCCAATTTTTAGAAGGCATGAGGTAAAAGGCAAGTAGATGCTAGCAGAGAGCAGACACACAAGTTCACAGGACAGCACCCTAGAGTTTTTGCATGGATAAATGAAAAGCAGACCCCATGACATTGTCCTTTTCAGGACAATAGTTTAACAAATATTTCTTGCCAGCTCATAATAGGCATTGCTGATATACTGGTCAACTAGAAAGATAGTTTCCTTTCCCTTTAGAGGTGCTATCATAGACAGGAATAATTGCACAATTAGTTACAATTGTGATGAGCATATGAAGAAGTACAGTTCATAATGAGAAACCTTACTTTGTGTAGTGAAACAAAACGAAAGAAGACTTTTAGCTGAGGCTTCAACGATGAGTCATTTCAGCTTTCAACATAGGTATGGTGAGATGATATATAAAATTTCATGCTGAGAAAAAAGAAAATTGCCTTGACTGCTTACATATAAGGCTGAATTTATGATTTAATAAGTTAATTTATCTTTTCCCATCCAGAACCAGCTAAGGGTTCAGGAAGACAGAGTGATAATATTAGCTAATATGATTCATATGATTTTTATGTACCTCCAAAACACTAAACTCTTTATATTCAATAACTTTTTTAATCCAAGGTGTAGCTCTGTAAAGAAAATGCTATTTTTCTTTTCATTTTACACATGAGGAAACTAAAATGCATATAAATCATAGCCAGGAATTCAAATATAGGTGTCCCTGGAATACACCCAAAACTATTTCTGCAATTTCTTTCTACATTTGTTACAGGGACTCAAACAACAACAACAAAACAAAACCATAATACCTAGAAAAAGTAGAATAAGTTACCCTAGGAAAGAAGACTGTGTGGAGTAACATTCCTGTCCCTATTTATAATTTCTCTATGTGCTCAAAAACAATTACCAAGAAAAATTTAAAGGAAATTGTGGGGATTCTTCATATACCAAGACCAAAGGGGACCACAAATTACTCATAATGAAGATTTCCAAATCTGACTCAGGTTCTCCAGCAGAGTATCTGTTAGCTCAAAGTCCAATATACCTCATTTCCAGTAGAAAGGAAATTTGTCCAAGGTAAAATTGAAAATGATCTTTCTCAAAATGCAAACCATTTATCACAGGACATGACTAGTTTTTTCTTTGCAGACATATTTTGCAACATAATTCTCCAAGTTCCAAAGCTGTTTTCCTACTTGCAATAACGAAGTACTGGAGAGGAAATAAAGTTTCACACATATCAAAATATTTCAAATATAACAACATTCTACAAAATTTCAATAGAAAGAATGCTTCAAAATTCATTTAAAATATCATCAAATAATCATATAATACCGCCAAAGATTTAACTTAACTTCTTTTACATCACCCGATGACAAGACTCATCTTTCTCATTATAGGCTATTTAGTAAAAAGTAGCTCACAAATACATTCATTTTGTTGAGTTGTCAACTTTGTTTTAAAACTCATTTCAACTGCATAGGAATAAGATAATTTCTGCACCTTTTAGTAAGTCAAAAGAAAGGTAAAATAAATCAATATGTTTTTCAAATAAAAAATGTATGTCCTGGGCCCTCCCTTGTGGCGCAGCAGGTTAAAGCACCACACTGAGAATCTAAAGCCACTTCCCCATAAGTTCGATCCCCACCTGCCCCGGAGGTGACCACATGGCATGGCAGACCTCTTCTGACCCGCCCGCTGCTCCCCTCAGCAGTGTACTTCATCAGTCAGCCTGTTCTGCTCCCCACTCTGTCTGGTGAATCCTCTCACTGCCCCTGCACCTCTGGCCTGTACCCCATCTCTGTATGCATAAATAAATAAATCTTTAAAAAAAAATGTATGTCCTTATTGCTGAGAGAAGTAAAAAGATAATTTTTAAATATGCAATTGGGATATTAAACTTAACAGCTTTCTTTTTATTAATTTGATCTTTTTTTTTCTGTGTGGCATATAAAAGGTTAGGGTGTATTTTGTTTTGTTTTTCATTTTACTATGACTTCATAATAAACTCCCCGGACTTAGTTCCAAACTCTTTGGAAACTACAGATATGTTAATTGGTTCTTTTAATTCTTCTGAAAATGTAAATTTGATTGTATTGCTAACTATGGCCTTTTCTTTAAATATGAATCACTCTTTAACAAGTAAAGTCTACAAATAAAATCAGGCTTCAAGAGCCCTTTATAACAGGGGAATAAAAATCTGGCAAATTTTCCTTACTTACTACAACTAAAAAGTCAGTATTGAGTTGAGGAAATGAAATATTGTTTTGGAGAGTATAAATAGTTTTAATTTTAAATGAGATAATCATACATAGTCCCTTCAAATTTGGTGGAAACACATCTGGAAGCTTTCTTATGGTGGCTAAATGGATAGGAAAACAATTATTTTGAAATAGATTTACTCAAGTTAATATCCACACAAACCCACATATACACAAAGCCCTTCCATTTGTATACCTTAATAACATATAGGATTTCTCTCTAGCCATACTTTATATCATAACTTCTAAGCTTGACTTCCTTCAATATCAAGTATTCCTAGCTTCAGTGCCATGTTCCATTCCAAAATGAATCTCTCTTTACTAGAATCTTTTATTGTATTTATAAGAAATACTGTTTAATTGATTTTATCATTTCCCTTGTAATTAACTCTAAATCCTTACTAAAGATCCTTGAGAGCAAGAGCCAATTCACATACTTTTTAAAAAACTTCTAAAACAACTGTCATAGTGCCAAGTTCTTATCATCTTGTAAACTAATCAAGGTACACAAGAGTATAATTTATTGTGACTATATTCTGTGTAATATTCTCTCTCCAGAATGTTACTACTGCCTCCTTTTGAAGGACAAGTATAGAACTCTGAAAGAGAAACATATAATCCATCAAGACAATTATGATATTTCAAGTCTCTGCACAGAAAAGTAGTTCTGTTATCATAAACTGATATATTCTTTATGAAGTTTCTAATTGTGCAACATATTTGACAAGAAAATATAAAAAAATTTACATGATCTCAAATTTCAGTATTTTTTCACTTTAAAATAAGTCCAGTTCAAAGGACAGATCAACACAGTATTACACTTGGATGCCTTCTCTTCAGTGAGCAGAACCAGAAATGTTCCTTCAAGAAGATGTCTGCAGCCACAATTTAACTTTTCTATTAAACTGTTGACCATAACTTCATAGTATTTGTCCAAATGATCATTCACCTCATAAAAGAGGCATTTAAAAGAGTTTGTAATAAATTACAAACTTCATGGTAAATGTCACTGAGACATTGTTTACCATTGTTTCCTCCATTTTATTTTTTTATGAGCTACATTTATCATCATTGCTGCTTCCCAACAAATTTGTGCCAATTATTACTTTAAAGAAATAATTCTTCTTCAAAGACAGGTACCTTGAGATTAAATCAGCCACCATGGTTGGCTCAAAAAGACTTAAGTGGCCCTCCCTGGTGGCGCAGCGGGTTAAAGCACTGCACTGAGAATCTAAAGCCGCTTCCCCATGAGTTTGATTCCCGCCTGCCCCGGAGGAGATCCACCTGGCGTGGCAGACCTCTCCTGACTGGCCCGCTGCCCTCCTCAGCAGTGTACTTCATCGATCTGCCTGTTCTGCTCCCCACTCTGTCTCTGGTGAAGCCTCTCGCCACCCCTGAGCCTCTGGCCTGTACCCCAGTTCTGTATGCACAAATAAATAAATCTTTAAAAAAAACTTAAGTAGTTTAAATATATTTTTTTCTTTACTGAGATGTACATGATTAGAGAATAATAATTAGAATCTACATAGAATTAGGAATCACAAGGTTGAAAAAGTCAGAAACTTATTTGAAACTGATTAAGTAGGAGAAAAATGTGTAAGTACAGGAAGGGAAAGGATATATAAAAGACACTGGTTCAAGGAGCCAAGACAAACTGGATTTATTTCTCCCGTTCTCACCTACTTCTTTCTATACATTGCCTTTGTTCTCTTTGACTAGTACAGTACAAAAGAATAGCTGAGGCTCATTCTGAAACCATACTGGAAGGTTCTAATTTTAAGTGCTCTTACTGATGTTCTACAGATTAAAATTTTATTGTAACTCAGTGATGACTCAGTGATGACTAAGATGCTCTAGTAGCAGCACCCCTAAAAATCACAAGATTAACATTGGGATAGGGGTGAGTGAAAATTACATAGTAAAATAGCAAATAATAGATGATCACTGTCAGAATTTTTTAAAAAATTCTGAAATCAGTAATAAAAGAATATTTACCTATTGACATAAATGACAAATGACAATTTCATACTGGACTTAGTTATCTCAAAATTCTCTAATATAGAAATCAAGAATGAAAGAAAAGTGTGATGAGACTCATTTAAGCTTTCTGATTTTAAGTTATAAAGCCACTATCATAAAGGTTTTAAATATTTATATATTTAAATGGGTAACTTATAATTTGGTTTGTCTATTGAAAAACTTTAGGTGTCTCCTTTATAAAATTAAGTCTTCAAAAAGCTGCATATTCTGCATTAGTGAGTGATGTGGTATTTTTCTGGTGAGAAGACAACCTGGAAAACAGTGATGAAAATATACTAAAATAAGTTTAGTAAAGCATATATCTATTCACTTAAATAATGAGAAGCAAAAGTGGACTCTTATATAGGTAGTCACTTAGAAGAACAATAAAAAATTATCAAATCAAAGTTAGGAAAAAACAATATTCATTGTCATTGAGGTTTCATTTATTTCAAAATTATTTTTCTGTTAAGGTCATGACATTCTTTTTATTAAAGGATAATTGAACAATAGATTTTTATAATATTGGTGTAAAAATAAAGTATCTACTTATCATTATAAATATTTTTATCTTTCTATAACCAGAAAAATGCATACTTTCTCACAGGAATTTTCATCAATGTTTTCCAGGTTGTCTTCTTATCAGAAAAATACCACGTTGCTCACTAATGAAGATTATGCAGATTTTCAAAGATTTAATTTTATAAAGGAGACACTAAATGAGAGATTTTTTCCCCCATAAAATGCATTAAAACTAACCTTTCTTTGGAGAATTTAAATAGTCAGAAATATTGCTGAGTTCTTAATATATGCCAGCGGGAGACAGAGGGATGAATATGAAATAGTCAATAAAGGAATAAAGACAAGCATTGTTCAGAGAAATAGATTAATTGGACATTCTGCTTCAACAAGTTAGGAACCTTCCCCTTAGCAGTTAGAACTGTGTGTGACTCACAGATGGAGCAGCCAACATTAATTGCTGTGACTTTTCTAGTCTGTTCCTCTTAGGGTCCTAAGAACAGCACAGGGATATGCTCAATAGAAAGTGTAGATAGTGAGGCTTGTTGCTATATTCACCTATATCAAATAAACAATTACTATCACTCTTTAGTTTTTGTGTAACACACACATTATTAAGAGACTGGAGACCATAATAGTTAAAAATCAAAATCTGGGGGAGCCTGCCCCAATTGTACTAGAGTTAGGGAATTTTTCTAATCTCTAACCTCTCTAGATAGTCATTAGATACCTAAAGCTGGTTTTGAGAAATTTTTCTGTAAAGTATGAGCAAAGAAATTGGGCAGGACCTTGTAGGAATATTAAAATTAGCTAATATGTTTCCTTCTTTCTTTTCATTTTTAAAGTGAGAGACACCAGAGTATGTTTGCAAGATTAATGGAAATTATCCTATACAAAGGAAGAGAATGATAATATTGGTGAAGAGGAAAACTTCAGGAGAGAATTTCTGAAAAGGTACATAAGGCTGAAAAGTTCTGAAGCACAAATGAGAAAGGGGTTTGGTTTATAGGAAGAATAGGGTTCTTCCACCTGAATGTGGAGTATGGAAGGTTGAGGGGTTACGGGAGACATCAGCTTTATGATGACATCAGCTTTATGATAACATCAGCTTTATGATAACATCAGCTTTATGATGGGATGGTAAAGACATCAGCTTTATGATAACATCAGCTTTATGATAGGATGGTAAAGGGACTACCTTTAGCTGATAGTTATTATCTTCTTTTCAATTAAGTAGAAGACAGCTGTATCTTCTACAGAATGATAAAGAGGGTATAGGGGTTGTTTAGAAGAGAAAAGTATGGGGGAAAAATACAGGACAGGGTATCTCAAATTATCTCAGGTGATAGGCCCTTTATTTTTAATTTCCACTACACAAGGGCCAACATTTTTATAAAAAATGAAATACTAGAAATTTATTTTTCTTAAAGTCAGGCAAAATACAAACCAAGTCATTTTAACATTAGATTCAAGAGCTTGAAACTGAAGTGGAAATGTCAGGATGACCTGTTGATTACCTTAAGTTGGGACATAGCCTATAGAATAAAAGTTTTAGAAAACAACTAATAAGTGCCCTCAAGGCCACATGCACCCTAATTCATGCATTCCCAGCTGACTGTACCCCTTACTTTAGTCAATACTCTGTACCTAATTACTCCAGGCTCATACTTTAGGAAGAAATCTCCTCTGGGCCCACTGACATAAATAAAAAACTTCCTTCTCTCTGAGTGCTGCCTGGTTACCTAATCCTGCCATAAAAATATCTATTTGAAATTACTCTAAAAGTTTAAAAATATTTACTATGAATTTCTAAATATCACCTGCCATTAATCATGAAGTAGTAATTCACAAATAAGCATCGGTTTGTGGAATACACCTTAAGGAGAATGGATTTGGGAGAGAGAGACAAATACATAGTCAAATTTCCTGGCAGAGTTACACAAATGCTTAAGCTGTGTCATCATGAATTAATAGCGAAGTCAGTTATCCTGATTATATGATTTTTTTCTGTAATATTCACCTGTTTGGGGTGCAGACAGAAATAAACTGGATTACTGGATCCAAATTAGATAATTTGGACTGTTGCCAGAGGACATCAAAGGTCAAACAAAGTTGGTAAGGGCCTTTGAGAGGACAAAATAGACCATGGACTGTAAACCAAGTAATGAAGGAATTGAGGTGAGAATAGCAATGTTGAATAGGGAGAAAATATTTGGGTAAGTGGACCAGCAGTTTCAATGAGATTGAATAATATCAGTGGCAGGGGATTTAAGAAAGTGTTAAAATGGAGAGTGAGATATTTGAAATAATGTTTTCAGAGCTTTATGGCTAAGCAATGGCTAAGAATTCAAGATTTTTTAAGTTTTTGGGGAAAATACCATTGACTGCCTTATATCCAAGATGGATAAAGGGTCTTCCTCATGGAGGTAAAGTCATCAGGAATGACAATGGGAATGGGTGGAGAAATGAATTTTGAGTCAAGAAGTAAAGACTTCACTGAATGAAAGAAAATATTGAGAAGGGAAGCAATGATAATCAAATATCAACATGAGTGAAGATCGGGCAAAATAGAAGAAATGACCTGGAATTAGCAACATGTGAAGAAAAAGGAAACCAACTACTGCCTTGCCCGAGGCAAATGAAGCAGAGTATGAAAGCAAAATAAACCAGAACAATTTTTCATTCTGCAGAGAAAGCACGGTCCCCAGCAGCTTCATCAGAGAGTAAGAGCTCCAGAAGGCACAGGAAGGCTTTGTGCTTAACTGCACCAACATGGCACATTAAATTTAAATATCCTCACCGACTTTTTCTCAGTAGAGTCAAAGTTAAAGCTAAACAGTATTGCTATGTATCTTTTTAAGAAAAGGTCAATGTCATAATATGTGATATTATTTTTCTGCAATGAAATATTTTGATAGCAAATGCTCAGGTGCTAATAGAAATTTCTTTTTCTATATTGAGAACTGAATTTCAATAACCAAAGTAACTGAAAAGATTAATCACATAAATCATGGGAATTTTCTATACACTCAAATAAATGAAGAATTTATGCTATGTAATGTGATTTGTGGTGCTTATGCTGACAAAATGATGAGGAAAAGATTAAATCATTAGATTTTTCTGTTTGTTATTTTATTAATGTTTTTCATTAAGAATACATTATAGGCCCTCCCTGGTGGTGCAGCGGGTTAAAGCACAGCACTGAGAATCTAAAGCCACTTTCGCATGAGTTCGATTCCCGCCTGCCCCGGAGGTGACCACATGGCGCAGCAGACCTCTCCTGACCCTGCTGCTCCCCTCAGCAGTGTACTTTGTCGATCTGCCTGTTCTGTTCCCCACTCTGTCTCTGGTGAATCCTCTCGCTGCCCCTGAGCCTCTGGCCTGTACCCCAGTTCTGTATGCACAAATAAATAAATCTTTAAAAAAAAAAATACATTATATATGGCCCTCCCTGGTGGCGCAGCGAGTTAAAGCACAGCACTGAGAAGCTAAAGCCAGGTCCGCATGAGTTCGATCCCCGCCTGCCCGGGAGGTGACCACATGACGTGGCAGACCTCTCCTGAGCGGCCCGCTGCTCCCCTCATCAGTGTACTTCCTTGATCTGCCTGTTCTGCTCCCCACTCTGTCTCTGGTGAAGCCTCTCGCCACCCCTGAACCTCTGCCTGTACCCCAGTTCTGTATGTATAAATAAATAAATCTTTAAAAAAGAAAAAGAATACATTATATATTTTATTATTTTGATAATTCTCTATCAAACAATAGAAATAAGAGAATAATACATACTTATTTAAATGTTACTAGAGCTTTATAAATGTATCTATAAAATTAGTAGTTATGAATACCATGTCCAGCAAAAAAAGTGAAAATAATTTTCCAATTACAGGTTGGAGGTGTTACCTCAAATGTAAAGTGAGATAGTAAAATCATCAACTTATAAATTTATGTGATATTTAAATGAAATAGTTATTGTTATATACTGAAATTTCTATGTTGAAGCCCTAAACCCCAATGTGATAGTATTGGGGTTTTAGGGAGGTAAGTAGTTTTAGATGAGACCATGAAGGTGGGATCCCATGATGTGGTTAATATCTCATAACAAGGGGAAGAAAGTCCAGAACAGTAGTGTGTTCTCTCTCACTCCCCACCTCTCACATTCCACCCATGTGAGATTTCAGCAGAGGCCATTCTTCTAATGCCCAGGGGGAAAAGGTTGACTATTTTAAGATCAAAAAGAATCCCATCATCATCAGCCAAATTCATTAGCACTTTAATCTTGGGTTTGTTTCAGTCGTGTAATCTATAGTCTTATATCAGATGAAGCAGATTAAGACAGTCTAATAACAAATGCAGCCTTAACTACTGTGTTCACACACACACACACACACACAATACGTATATATATATATATATATAGACACACACATATATATATACATACATAGCAATAAAATGTCAATTACATGTTTATTATTGAATACAATTCCAAAACTTTAAAAAATATCATAACTCAAATTATTTGCAGAACAACATAGATTTCATTGAAGCCCACTGTTAGGTTATTCTAAGTACCTTGAATTTACTTTCAATGAAGAATCAAGTGTAAGTAGAGAAACAACTTCCAAATATCTTATTTACCTATTTAAGAAGAAGATAATTAATAGCCAGCAAGAATTGGTGAAAAATAACAGGAAATTAGAGCCACCAAATTTCATATAAATAGTGGATTCGCCTTGGGAATGTTACCTAATTCTCTGAGATTTTCTTTATTTCCTCCTCTGCATTATAAAGAGAGTGAACAAGAAAGTCTCTGAGGTCCCTTTAAATTATCCTAAACACTTAAATTATAAATAAGGAGGCATTAGACAGCTGTGGCTCTCTTGCCATGGTGGTGATATATGCACATCAGATCTAATTCTGTAAATGCATCAAAGTTATGAAAGCAAAATGCTAAGGACAACCAATCATAAATAATCAGTCAGGCTTTAAACTACAGCTAATCAACTTCTTTATTTTTCTTCCTTCATTTCTCTAGTCTCTCCTTGAGCACCAATTGGTGGGTCACATCTCACCACTACTGGCTTGGTACTATCCAATCCAAATGATATAAATAAATTCAAAGTACTTTAATTATGCTTTGGTGTAGTTTTTAACAGTTCAGTGTACCAAAATCCAAAGAGAAACTTTTGGACACTTGCAGATCTATGCATATAAAAATGGTGGACTATTTCATGACGACAGTAAAGTTCTGTTTCTCAGAATGAAGACTAATGAACAGCTTCTCCAAAAGACTGTTATATCTGTAGGCTACATCTGAGTGATGAATTTCTCTCTAAAGACCATAATATGCAGAAAATATACAAGTCTGTACTTTTGTTTGCATGAAAATATTAATGTTCTCTTAGGGGGATTAAAAGTTTAATGAGAACAAAATATATACAATGCTGTAAAAGTCTTGTTTACACGGTGGGTTAAAAACATTTACATTCTTTGAAGAACCAAAAAAATAAATAAATTTGCACATCCAGAAAACCTACGGCTCCCAGATGAAGACTTTAGTTTTTTCTGTAATTAGCTGTTGTTTGAGTAAATGAAGAAATTCATTTATTTTTGTTCTAGAGTAAAAACTAATAATAAAAAACTAAACGTTGGAATTGATACATATTTATCTTTTTAACAAAAGTCATTAGTTTGATGCTGGGATTTTCAGCTTAGAAACAGGACTATGGAATGTCTACAGAATTTATGTCATTTGAAAATATTTGCTGTGTGAGAAAAATCATAGTAATTAAAACACTGGGTTTTATTGTATGCCTAAAGGTAACAACATTTAGGCATGTAGATTCAAAGGATAAATTTCTACATTTTGAAAAGATTTTGCTAGTTTACATTCTTAATGAAAGTCTTGATTATTTGAAATTTTTGTAACCAATAAACATTTAAGCAAAGTTAATTGAGTATATTTTCTTAAATAATCACATTACTGATATCTTTTAAACACGCTATTCTTACTATACCTCTCCAAGAAAACTGCAGGTAAAATAATGAGGTTCTTCAAATATCATTTGGGTATTAGTAGATATGTTAGTGTATCAACTTTCCAGGGAAAATACCATAGGCTTTATTTATTTATTTTTTTCATACATCTTTGGACTTGAATACAAGAATAACTATTCTTGTCTGTGTCAATTTAGCTAAATCTTTAAGCTCTTGAATGAAATCACAGCTTTTTAATCTTTAAAGGGAGAAAATGCAGTATATTTTACTATTTCATATCATCACATAAAATAAAATAAAACTTTTCCCCTTTGACTACAGAGAACACAGATTTAAACACACTTATCGGTCTCCCCTAAAAATTAGGTACAACCCTCTGAGTTCTGGCCAATGGAAAAAAGACAGAACACTATTCCCAAGCCCAGCCCACAGAAGCATTGATGTCATTTTCTGTTCCTTTCCTCCACTCAGTGACTAAATGGACATGGCTCAGGGGATATGGATATTTAAATTCTTAAGATGAAAGCATAGATTCAAAGCCATAAGGTGAATGGACTCTGTGTCCCTGAACACATTGTGAATACTGTCTTTGAAATGCTATGCAACCAAAATAAAGTTATTTGAAATAAAGTCACGAAAAATTTGTAATCATTTTTACATACAGCCACATTCCTTTAACTCTTGCAGAAATCTGTTCCTTGTGATATTGTGGTTGTATGACTTCATGTATAGCTGGCTATTGGCAAGAAAGTTGCATGGGAAGCAGAAAACCTGGAAAACCATACTACAAAGTGACAAAATATTTGACTAAAATATCACCTGCATTAACATAGTTAACATGCCATATAACTCTAGGGGAAGAGATTGAAAGCCAAGATACAAGATTTTCATAGTGATTTTTACATCTGTTTGGGAATTCTGAGAGATGGAGGGATGAGGAGAGAGAGAGGAAGGGAGGGGAGTTACAGAGAGGAAGTGGGGTCAGAGGGAGAGAGTGAATAGAGTTCATAATTCTGGGATTTTAGACTCTTGAAGGCCATCTGCTGAATATCTTCAATAAATAGTTACTTGAAAAAGAAATGACAATGGTACTCAAAATTAATATGCATCAACACTCTCTGGAAGGCTTGTTTTTACAACTATGGCTGTGTTCCCACATAGAGTGTTCTGGGTGGGCCCAAGAACCATGTAAAACACATCACTTCATAACATAAATTTAAAAAATAGAAATCTGAAATTTCTGAAAATATATCTCTCTTAATATTTGTATTTCTTCCTTTACTTTACGCCTCCCCATTACTCTTCTTTCTTTCTCTTTCTATTTATTCTCTATAATTTTTTTGTTTCTGCTTTTTTTCTCCTTGCCCAATTTTCCTTTTTTTAAAAAAAGATTCTTAATGAACTGATATAAACACGTGTGTCTCAAAGTAAAAATTTCCAGGATTCTGGAAAAGGTTTTATCTGAATAATCTTGAAAGAAAGTTCTTACTTGCAACTTCAACAACCGCATATTCTCTTAAAGTGGTGACCTGCATATAGCTAATGCTCAGAGATTACTCTAAGGAATCATCTGTCACCTATTAGTCAAACTCTAAGAACTTTCCATTTTCTTTGAGGAAACTAGGATGAGCTCTCAAATGGAAAATGAACTTTAAATAATTTTGGCTGAAAAATGATAGTAGCACTTGTACTCTCCTCCCTTGAAAATGATAGGGCTACATAAGAGCATTTTCAACTGTTATATTGAAACACTTACATCACTAGTTTCAAAAAACTTTTTAAAGATCCAAACACATGTGGTCAGTAATCTCTAAGGTGTACAAGGTTTTCCTTGAATCCTTCTCAAAGTAAAGGAATGTTCTTTATCCTATTTCTGTTTCCAAAAGTTGAGGTAGCCTTAGTTTGTAATATTGCATAAGTTTCAGGAATATGAGTTTCATACTTTGACATTGTGTCAAAGTACATTATGATCACCATCAGAAATTCAATTTCCATCATCAGCATGCAATTGACTCCCTTCACTCATTTTACACTGCCCCAAATGTCCTTCTCCCTAGAGTCCATTTTATTTTCTGAATCCACTTAATTGTATTTTCAATGAAAATACTGGTCATATTATCCTGTGTATCCTGTGCAATTATCAATCAAATATATAAAGAGAACACTTTATATACTTTTAAATTCTTCCATGCTAAAAATATAAAAATCTCACAAAGGCCAGGTTTATTCATTCCAATGTGTGAGTATTTAACTGAAATTTTAAGGATTAAAATTACCAGACTTTTTTTTTTTTTTTAAGATTTATTTATTTGTCCATACAGAACTGGGGTACAGGCCAGAGGATCGGGGCGGCGAGCGCAGCGACAGGCTTCACCAGAGACAGAGTAGGGAGCAGAACAGGCAGATCATGAAGTACACTGCTGAGGGGAGCAGTGGGAGGGTCAGGAGAGGTCTGCCTCCATGTGGATCTCCTCAGGGGCAGGCGGGGATTGAACTCATGTGGAAGTGGCTTTAGCTTCTTAATGCTGTGCTTTAACCCACTGTGCCACTAGGGAGGGCCCTAAAATTACCGGTCTCTGTCATTGTTGAAGACTGCTGAAGGTGTTTCAATGTATTCTCAAATTTGCACTGTAATTTCCAACTTCACACTTTCTATTTTTATAAATATAGATGTTCAAAAAAATACTCATTTTATATCTTACATATAAATCATCTATTACATTGTTAAAGTGTGTCATTCTATTAGCATATTCCCATTTGATCAAAGCTTAGTCATTCAAGTCTTCATTTCCCCCAAATACCTTTCCATGACTCACAAGCTATTCAAAATTATAAGATCTCATGTCTTCTACAGCAGATTTCCTCACCTCGCCAAGTTATTCAGTTATCTTTATCTCATATAAGTTGTTCTATATTCTCTTCCATCCTGTTTCCCTTTTGGAAAAAGTAAACTCAATTTCTTTCTACTGAGAATTTCATTTTAATAACAAATTGAAGTGATCTTTAATGAACTTTTCCTGTTGACTGTAAAGCAGACAGGGGTAAAATTTGGGGTTATGCCAAATATTTACCAAAATGGTGATGATTAAAAAAGTGTTAATTAGGGCCCTCCTTGGTGGTGCAGCAGGTTAAAGGACAGTACTGAGAAGCTAAAGCCACTTCAGCATGAGTTTGATCCCAGCCCGCCCCAGAGGTGATCCCACATGGCCCGGCAGACCTCTCCTGACCCACCCCCTGCTCCCCTCAGCAGTGTACTTCATCGATCTGCCTGTTCTGCTCTTCACTCTGTCTCTGGTGAATCCTCTCACGGCCCCTGAACCTCTGACCTAGCTCTGTACCCTAGCTCTGTATGCAGAAATAAATAAATCTTAAAAAAAAAAAAAAATTTTAAAGTGTTAAAGAGGTTTATAGAAAAGTAAACAATTAACATTTAATATTGGATATCTGGATGACAAAAACATTATCATATTCATGCTGGTATCATCAATACCCCCAACATGCCCAGCATAGAGTAAGTAACTAATAAATACTTACACTCTTTCAAACAAAGAGAAAGGGATATATACTTTTAGAGAAGAACCAGCATGTACAAAAGTCTACGGGAAAGAGACAGGTTAATGACATGGGTAAATAGCAGCAGTTTAAAATGGCAGCTTTTAACACGTGGTAATGATTAAACCCCAAGAACATGGTGACACCACATCAAGCAATACAAGATCTGAGTAATGGGGTACAGATTTTATCTGAGCACAGTGAAGGGTGGTTTTAAAACTAAGAACAGGAATAACATCCTTGGATTTCAAATCTGGACAAACTAGTAATTCATGAAGGCATAGAATAATAAGTATTTCACATAAGAATGGGGAAAAAGGAGGTGGTAGAGCATGTTGTATTGTCTATTCTGATATGAACCATGTGTGTATAGACTGAATCATCACCTTATTTATATTATATTTTATGCATATATGACAACATCAATCTATAAATTTTGCTATTTACATTTCAAAGAATCTTCCTGGATTGGAAGGATTTAAGACAAGAGTCAGCAAAACGAATGGGAATGGTGCTGGGATTATAATGAACTGGAGGGTGAAAAAATAGAATACAGACAACTTTATGATTAATTGAATGTGGGAATGATGAAAATTATTCAAGGCTTGTTGTAAAAGGTCGGCTTAGTAAATGACTGTGTTGTTAGTATCTTTATTTTCACCAACTACAGTATAAGATCCTTTAGCCAAGGATTATTTCCTTCCCACTGATTGTTTCCCATACAGAGCAGAGTATGTGAATGCCTGTGGTTTGACCATCTCATGTTTAAGAGCAAAAGCTATATTTGAAATTCTGTGTGTGTTGCTTTCTCCCTCAGAATTTTTGCAGTTCAATGAGACTGTCCTGAAGCAAAGCTTTTAAAAATGAATATGAAGAGAAAATAAGTTGAGAGAGAGAAGACAGAACTCAATGTCAAAAATGAATAACATAGCTTTCTTTGTCTATGACTGGAGTTGAAGTAATACAGAATGAGGCTCTGATTACTTTATTAATGTGTCTCATTGTTTATTTTTATGTACTCTAAAAATAATATACTATGAAAATTTTAGTTTTCATTTAATTATTTACTTTGTATGTGCAAACTTCTCGATATAATAATAGAAATATTAGGAAGTGATGTTTTAATATAAGCAATATTTATTTGTGAAAATAACAGCATCCGTAAGAGACATGAATCATTTTTTTCAATATAATATAACTGCATTTACAGGGAATTGCAACTTATTTACTAGAGAACTGCTTTGATGTTTGGGGAGATGATGTTGAAAGCAATATAACACAAAGAAAGTGTTACAAAAGTTGTCTTAATTGACTTCATTTAATCAGTCTACAAGATGGCTTTCTGCTCTTTATTCTTTATGTACATCATACTCACTAAAGTAGTGACACCATAAATGGTTGTGAATAACATGCAGATTCCTAATGTGCTCACACCCTCTGCTTCTATACACTGAGCTGCTTGTTTATGGAGCCAAGCTTATTTCCCCAAACTTCTGGTGTTTATCTTATTAAGAATTTCATTTAGTTGACATTTGTTTACATTAAATATTAATATGGCTATGATTTTAGAGACTTGATGAACTTATGTAAAACAATTTAAAAATATTTCAATAATGATAAAAACAAAATTATACAATTTTTGTGTGTGAGATTACTAACATAACATTTGAATTTTATTCATGATTCTTTTCACCATGAAAGAGCTGAAGCTGGGCAATGGCTTCACAGCTGGAACTCACATTTTCAATCTCTTTGCAATCAGGTTGACTATTTGAATCCATTAAATTTAAGATAAAGGGCCAAAACTTAGATCTATACTTTGCAGGTCAGTTCCAATTTATAAGTCAAGTCCTTGTCCCTGACTCTCTCACTCTTTAGTCTAGAAAGCAGATTTTAGCAGTAACATAGTTTTGATCACTAAGAGGAGGGTAATATTGCAACAATAACAAGAAGAAAAAACCAGCATGTCTAGAATCATGTAATACAGAGCTGTCCTGCCTGGTAGACTATTTCATTAGAGAAATAAAATTCTATTTTATTCTATTGTATTCAAGCCATTATATTTTGGATTTACATTGTTAGAACAACGTAGTCTCTATTACAGCTAGGACAATTCTTATACTTCAATTCCATTTTTAGAACGTATATCCTGAAGAAATAATCTTACATTAGAAAAGATAGGAGTGTTGTATAATTCTTTCTTCTTTGAACTCAAAAAGGGAAATAAAGAAACTTTGATAAATTAAAACCAAAAGAAGTTTGCAATTGTGAAATGGGTCTTATCTAGTAAACAGAAGAAAATTGAGAATCATTCATTGTTTTGAACTCTTACAGCACTTGAAAGAAGAACACTTTATCAAATTCCAGATATTTGTATCTATACCTATACTATGAAATTTCCTAATTTTACCAAATAGAGACATGCACAAGTGAGCACATGCTGACAAAAGCTATCAGGAGTTTCCCATGTAAAAAGGAGGAATGAACTGGGAATACTTATCCCAAAGGAGAATATTATTTATTTAAAACTTGATATAGCTATCTAAATATTTCAGAACTATACAGTATAGGATGAATTGGAAATTATTCTGAATTTTCAGGGATAGGATAAGATCCAACAACTGGAAGATTAAAAGAAACCCTCAAATTCAGCCTTGTAAAAATATTATTTATTTTGATGTGTGGAGATTTACTAGAATGAAAATCTGACTATCATCACTGATGAACAAAAGAAAGCAGAATTATCAGTAGATAGAAAGTGCTCAGATAGAAAGATGGTATTTAAGGCTCTTCTAATTCTGGAAGTGTCTGGAGTGTCTTGATGCTATGCCTAGCACTTTTTCTTCATCAAAATCATTTCCTAATACCTTAACTGACTTGAAAATCTTGAATAGAAATTTTGTTTATGCAATATTTTTACTTTTTCTATATGCAAGATATAAATTTGAACAAGGTTGCTTACTCTCGAATTCAAGATCCAACACCTAGGAAAGTAATTAATGTTCTATAAGACTTGGTCTTTTTATTTCCAAAATTGATTTGATGATAATGTCAAGTTTCTAGGTTTTTATGCATATTAAATAAGATAATTCAACTGCCTAGTATAGTTCCATGGAATAAAGTTAAGAAATGATATATATTATTACAACCTCATTAATTAAATCTTTCTCTGGGCATTTGTGTCTACATTCAAATATCATATAAGTATTCTATTTGCAAAGCAGCTGCATATTCTAATTTTAATGTATTATTTTTAAAGTGGTTTAACTTTCACAGAACAATTGAGATAGTTATAGATGTTTACAATGTAAATCCTGCCTCCATAAATGTAAGGTTTCCCCCATTATTAATATAAATTACTAGAGTGGTAGACTTGATATGAACTTATGAGGATTCATCATATTCAACCAAAGGCATACTTTACATGGAGTTTACTCTTTGTTTTATACATCATATGGATGTAATATGCATTTGGATAAATATATAAAGACATGGATCTATCACACTGTATTATATTCAGTATTTTAGTTGACCTAAAATCCTCTCTATTTTATATATTCAGTCTCCTCACTCCAATTCCTGGTTACCACTGACTTGTTTTTCACTATTTTCATTATTTTATCTTTTCCAGAATGTAACATAGTTTAAATTATACAGTATGTAGTCTTTTCAGAATGGCCTTTTATCACTTAGTAATTAATTTCAATTAGCATTTAAGTTTCCTCCACATCTTTTTATTATTTGATCACTCATTTCATTTTAATGTTCAATAATATTCCATGATCTGGATGTTCCAAAGTTTATTTATCCATTCACCTACTTAAAGTCATTTTGGCTGCTTCCAAAGTTTGTTAATTTTGAATAAGGCAGCTATAAATACCATGTGCAGGTTTTTCTATACACATGTCTCTAAATACTTAGGAAAATAACATCAAGTGCTGTTGCTGGATATACACCTACTACACTGGTGTGTTTTTTTTTACAAATATGTTCTCTTCTCTACAATTACAAAAGCGATTGCATTTACCTATATAAATTTTGAGCATATTTTATAAAACAAATGTGCCCTTTTCATTACACTTTAATATACATAAAAAGTTGTAAATAGCAGAATTACTACTAACAAAGGAATAGTCAAAATGTTTCTTTCATATTGAAATTGTATTTAATGACTGTTACTAACTTATTTCACTACATAAAATATATTTTAGCAATCTGTTAATATAGATGTAATTCTATAGTGTACAATTCATAGTAACTTTTATAAATAAGATATAATAAAAAGTATGCAATTAAAATTCACTTTCATTTTGCAATGCATAAAAAATACCATTAACATTTCATACATCTTTCCTGTTAGAGGTAGCTGAAATAATATGATAATACTAATAGTAATAACAATAAGCATTTATTTAACATTAATTGCTAATTATGTATCATATTAACATAATCCTCTCAAATGCACCATGGATGATGCTGTTAATATTTGACAGATTTTGACAGATGAGAAAATGCAGGCAGATACTGGTTGAGTTATTTGTTCAACTTCCCTTGTTGGGAAAGGAAAGGAAAGGAAAGGGCTCTCTCACATTTCCCCAGAGGAATATAGCTGTATTTCTGCCATCCCAGAGTTCAGCTGGGATTATTGCTTTGTTTCAAGGATCTGACAAGGTCAGGCAGGTGTGGGAGGCCTGTAAAGAGTTTTTAACTACAGTTTCTCCAACCCAGACTTCAAAGAGGAAAGATCCAACAGCCTGAGAATTGGGAGGAGCAAAGTATACATAAATAAGAAAACTTACCCACCCAGAAAGAAAAAAAAAAAAAAAGGAGGAGCAAGGTATACATAAATAAGAAAACTTACCCACCCAGAATGAAAAAAAAAAAAAAAAACCTGAAAAACTCCTCTGTTTTACAGTTTAGTACAGCATTCCTGGTTTTCTGAGAGTACTGATGCCTCTTGCAGTGTTTGTTATTTCTGTTATAAACTTTGTTGCTGGCTTTATTTCAGTACTTCATGAAATTCTTTTCTAGAGAGACACCAAGCACACTCAGGCATTGTGGTCCCCATTACAGATGGGATATAAGACTAGGTAGTCTAATTTGAGTCTACGTTTTTAACCATTACACTAACTACTTAAATATAGATATTCAAAGAAATAAAAAAAGAAAAACATGCTATACAATGCGTCAGAGCCTTATCCTGTCATGTAATGATATATTATGATCACATTTCCTTAGTATTAGACTGACCATTAAAACTACTTTAAAAGATCTTCAAAATAATCTCAGCATTTCTTGCCTTAAGGCTTTTGCAAATGAAATTCTCTGTCAGGAATACACAGAATTTCTTGCCTTAAGGCTTTTGTACATGATATTCTCTGTCAGGAATGCAGAATATAAATTATCTGGCAAAGTGAAAATTGAAGAATTATTGTATCTAAGACTCTTTAATTCAATAACTAAATCAACCAAGCTACTTATTGAGAAACATGAAGGTAAAGCCATTGTACTCAAAAGGTTTTTAGTGTAGATTTAACCATATAATTTTATCCCTCTAATCTCCAATAATCTATGTGAATTCTCTAGAAAAATGACAATCCTTCCCTCTTCATCCATTCTTTCAATGTAAGACAAGCAAAGAACCTATTTGGGGTTTGCCATGAACAATGTGGCTTTTTCCTTCCTTAAGCAAACAAACAGAATCTTGACATACTGTATTTAAATATGAAGACTGCACTAGGAAGTTAGAAGAATTCCTTTTCTGGAATTCTACAATTGAATCTTTCTGCTTATCCAGAAAACATAAGGAAACGGAACTAAAAAATCTCATTTCTTGTTGAGGTGGGCCAAATATGTTTTCATACATACTTCAAGAATATAAGTTTCAGTTCCAAGATTTTCAAACTACATAGTATTTCAAATACTAAATGAAATAATTATAAACAAATATAAGTAAAATGTTTTATACCAGAGGAATTTTACATGTAAAATATTTCACTAAAATGCTCCACTTAGGAGCTGAATTTGAGTGTGGGAAAAGCAAGCAGTCAACTTACATAGTGAGACTTAAGAGGAAATAGTAAAGCAAGAAATTCCTCTGCTGGGAAACATTCTCTGCTTTCCAAGTTATATCTCTTTATTCTGTCTGAATAAAAATAGCAAAATTCTAACTGATTTCTTAAGACCCCTGGAGAAAGTCTCTTATAACAAGACTGTTTCTCCTTTGCATTCATCCTTCTTCAGATGCCATGCTATCAGGGATAGTAGCTTCCATCTCTAGCTGAATTTTGCCTATCTCAACATTTTTAATCAGAAATAATGAATCATAAAAACATAAGTCAAATCAAAAGCCAACACTAGCAACATGGTCAAATAAAATGAAAATATAAAACAACAAATACTTTAAAAATATCACATCAGGCCTACATAAGTAATTAATTAGTTCTTTCATTTAAGAATAATCTATATCAAAAAGGAATTTGCCTTGTATATGCCTACCTCTCAGACACTACAAAACATCAATTTAACAATAGTTCCTATACTCAATTTAACAGTAGTTCCTACAATTAATGTAATTAATGATAGTCATCATAATCACCATCAGTTACCATTATATATTGACTGAGCACCTACTATCTACCACTATTTTCTCATTATTTAATGCAATTCCCACAATAGCACTCTGCAACAGGACATATTATAACTCCAAATTGAAAGATGAAGGGAAGTAAAACAAAATAATGCCAGTTACTTACTCAAGATGATATAACAATTGGGGTTATAGAACCAGAATTCAAACAAAGGCCATGTGTACTTATTATACAGTATGCATTTTTTTAACTATTCTACATGGTAACTGAAATAATCACTATGATGAAGTTTATTCAAAGTTTAGGAAAAGAGAAATGTATTCAAAGTCTAACTGAGGCTACAGGCTGGGAAGACCATTATCAGATTTGTGAGAATGTCTGATCCCTGTCCTCAGTGGTAGGCATAGTTTATGTAGGTGAGGTACATACATACAGAATTTATAATTATTTACATATTATTATTTATATTCATTTATATATTTGTGTGTTTCATATATAATAATTTCTTCTTTATAAAGGAGACATCTAGTTAATTTCTAACATTTTTTGGTTAAAAAAGGGAAATCAGGCCCTCCCTGGTGGCCCAGCACTAAGAAGCTTAAGCCATTTCCAATGAGTTCGATCTGCCTGCCCCACAGGAGGTCCACATGGTATGGCAGAACTCTCCTGACCTGCCTGCTGCACCCCTCAGCAGTGCACTTTGTCGATCTGCCTGTTCTGCTCCCCACTCTGTTCCTGGTGAATCCTCTCACCCTCCGCATCTCTGGCCTATACCCCAGTTCTGTATGAATAAATAAATAAAATCTTTAAAAAAAAAAAGGGAAATCAGACTCTAGCAAATGTAACTAATTGTTAAAGGTAGAGAACAATGCCTATACCTTCAAGGTAACCACCTTTATCTGCCAGAGAGCTAATTCAGTCAGGGCTATCTGTTTTGGGGAAGCTATAAAGACCAAAGTTTAACATTTTTTGGTTAAAAAAGGGAAATCAGGCCCTCCCTGGTGGGCCTTATCCTAACAGTACCTTACAGAAATCTTACAGAAATGGGGCTCATTTTTCCTGCAACTTGCTGACGTGATAGAAGATCAGTCCGTGGTCCATGAACTTTTCCAATGTTCCTTTGTTTCTTCTTTACAATGAGTAAAACTTTCCCAATGTTCCTTTGTTTCTTCTTTACAGTGAGGCAGCACTGTCAGGGCCAGCTAGACATTTTCTGACAGAGCAAAAAATAACTTTTCTTTTGTCTACACATAATTCTGTCAACTCACTGTAACAGTTTATCTGGTTACTTAAAAGTAAAAGAATGGTTTTATTACTTATCTTTGAGATAAGTAATAAAAATAAAATTTTGAAAATCACAAAATTTATAATTTTATTTACTTAGTAAATACCATGACCAAGTTAAGAAAGCAATAGTGTATTTTCTTTCCCATTTTCTAGGTTTAACTCAAATTCAAGTTCCTTCATTAAGTGTCCTCAATTCCCTGGTCAGAAACCTAGTGTTAACAATGTGAAAAGTGTTAAAATACTGTTGTTTAGAGTAGGAAACATACCTGTTATAGCCATCATTCATAAACCTCCTCTTATGAAATTATGAGTCTTAAAATACATAGTATCAATATTACTGTGTTTGTTTTATCCTCTCTTTCAAATGATAGGGTACTAAATGCTGAGGTTTATAAAAGCAGAGGCTGTTTTATCCTCATGTACTTTTTTATCATCTGTAAACTTAAGTGAAATAAACTGGACACTGAGACAAACACTGTATGATCTCACTTAACTGTGTAATCTAAAAGAGTCAACTTCATAAAAACAGAGAATGGAATCTTGGTTGTTAGGATCAAGGATAAGGAGAAAACAAGAAGATGCTGATCAAATGATCCAGTTTCAGTTACACCAGTTGAAAAATTCTCAAGTTCTCGCCAACTGCAGAATGACTACAGTTAACAATAGTGACCACAGTATAATGCATAACTGAAACTTGCTAATAAGATCTTAAATGTGGAAGAAGAAAGGAAGGAAGGTAGGAAGAGGGAAGGAGGAGGGGAGGAAGGAAAAAGAAAAGTGGGGAGAGAGAAATGGGCAGCTATGTGAGGTGTGCATATGTTAATTTGGTTGTGTTATAGTGATCTTTTCACAATTTATACAATATACCAATAATCAAATTGTAGACCTTAAAAATATATCATTCCAACTTATCAGTTTGACCTCAATAAAACTAGAGAAACAACAACAAAATAATTTATTTGGCTACTGAATGGAGGAAGTTCTAGAAGAACAGAATATGGAGGGAAAAGAATAGTTGGAAGAGAGCAGAGGATTAAGCGTCCATGAGGTTAATGTTATGTTCAATGGGTCTGTAACTATGGAGATGGCAGTGGGTGGTCCTATTCAAACTTAACAATCACTGCTTGTGGGACTGAGTGAAAGCCAAGAATGTTGAACTCATCTTATTTTACACTTTACAATTATCATATATTCACTTTGTTTTTTTAGCTTATTATTGACTTTAAAAAGACAAAATTTGTAAGCCTACTGCTTTTTCAGGCTACCTTACTGCTTTATGATTTACCATTCTCATCTCCTAAAATCTAAATGCAATTTTTGATTGTGGTATTTATTTAAAAATAACTAGAATCCTCAGATGCATAGAAATTAATAGGTACTGAGAGTGTATACATGTTCTCAGGTCTGACCTTGGCAATACAAGCAGTTAGTCAAGGTGGATGATCCAATTACTTTAAACAAGACAGAAAACATGTAACTTTTTTTTTTTTGTATAAATAACTTGCAGCATTCCAGACTTCTATCTCCATGCAAATTTAATATAACACAAAGGATTTCGAATGTCCTTTTAAAGAACATTTGGTTGTTACTATGCATTTCACAAGAAAATAAATATACGCCTCAAGACATTCCTTTATCTTTGAGAAGGTGTGCAAAAGTTACAAATTTATAGATGAGGCAATATAAACTGTGTTCCAGCAAATCATGAATGATAGTCATAGAACTCATGCAAATTCAACATTAAGAAAGGTAATGAGGAAGAACTAGTCTCCTGAGATGGAAAAATGTTTTATTTAGCTACAGCAAAAGCAAAACTTCAGTTCTGAAACACGAAGAGGCTGACAAGTAATGGAGAAAATGGATATGACAGAGAGTGCGTATTTACTCTGATATCACAAACTTCACAGATTTTCCTTATGCAAACAGCAGAGAGCTACATCCCCTCTCCCCCCGCCCCCAACCCTATGTCCTCAGTCTTCTGGCTCAGTTCAACCCATGAAGCACTAGCAGAGCTCAGAGGGAAGTGGGGGAAATTCAGGTTCTCTCTCTAGCTCCCTTTCCCACCCTGAGGGATAATCCTGAGGGACAGCCATCTCCTCCATGACCAATTTCCACTGGACATAACTTCATATGGCAACCTCTGAGCAGAAGCAGAGATTGCTGGACTCAGATGATTAACTTCTTGATTTATCATGATGGCAGTTCTATGATGGCTAATTTTGGGGTTTATATTCCCTATTTGGTATCCCTATTTCCTCCACCTATATAGCAAGTTGCCTGCATTAATTTCTCTGTTATCTACATTTATCTACATATAAAAGTGCAAGGAAAAAAATCAAAAGAGAATAAACCTTCCTACATGTGAAAGAAAAGCTAGATCAATGACTACTCAAAAATAAAAGGAAATCACAAGGCAAAAGTTAAATTATAAAAGACCTACTTATAAGTACATTACAGAAAATGCTCTCAATTCAAAATAAATCAGAAGAAAAAATAAACAATTACTGGATGATTTCACTCATGTGCAATATAAAAATATTACACAAAACATAATAAAGGGACAGACAAAAACAAAATGAGCAAACCCTCAAATCTAACAGAACTGAGGTTACCAGAGAGGGAAGGTAGAAACAAAGGACGAATGAAACTTAATTCTTAGTTAAGAAAGCACATGAGGCCCTCCCAGGTGGCTCAGCAGGTTACATCGCAAACTGTAAGCCAGCCACAGCCACTTCAGTGTGAGTTTGATCAGAATTATGGTATATAAAATCTTATTCTTCAAAGTAAGGTGTTGCAAACAATTGATTACAAAATATACTTTGGAAACTGTTAATAGTAGTGTCTACTTGGGTATATTTGCAAATATAAGTATCTTAAGACAAGTGAGAAACAAGGTGTTAGTTGAAAATATTAGGTAGAAAATATTTGAAGGACCTTGAAATTAGCTGAGTAAGCAGCCCCACTTGTAAGATCGTCACCCTTTTCATCTTTATCAATAGACTCATTTCTAAGTACCCTGAATATTGAAAACACACCAGTATAATGTTTATACATATTAAAGAAGATCAGAGAAAAGCCTCATTGATATTATAGAAGTGCTTCTCAAATTAATATGCATAAGCATAAGAAACCTTGAAAAATGCTGATTCAATAGGTCTGTGGACCTGAGATTTTGCCTTTCTTATTTGATCCCAGGTGATGCTAATGTGCTAATCTGCAAACACACTTTGAATAGCAAGGGTTTTCAGCACATTATTCATTCTATCTCTTGTTCAAAAATGCTTGTTCATGAAAGCTTACTGATATGGATATATTGTCTATTAATTATGAATATGTTATGCTAAACAAACAAACAAAAAGATGTATACCAAGAACTGAAGGAGGATTCTACTTCCAAAAAGAAAAAAAGTAGACCTAGAATTTTAGAAAAATGACTCAAACCCCCAAAACTCAGCATTTATGCTTTACACGCTCAACTCATCGTGGTACTTTTTTTTTTTTTTAAAGATTTATTTATTTATTCATACAGAGCTGGGGAACAGGCCAGAGATGCGGAGGGTGAGAGGCTTCACCAGAGACAAAGTGGAGAGCAGAACAGGCAGATTGACCGAGTACACTGCTGAGGGGAGCAGTGGGCGGGTCAGGAGAGGTCTGCCACGCCATGTGGATCTCCTCCGGGGCCAGCGGGAATCGAACTCATGTGGAAGTGGCTTAAACTTTAGTGCTGTGCTTTAACCCACTGCGCCACCAGGGAGGGCCCTCATCGTGGTACTTTTAATTGACATGTTGGCAAAAGATTGAATATTCTCAGTTGGTATCTTTCAATTAAGAACAGTTGACTCTTGGTTGGGGAATCCCACAACGATTCTGTGGAACAGAGAGAGGGCAGGTTCTGCAGATGGAGGTGAGCTGAAACATGCGTGCAAGCCAGGCCCTGGGCCTGTCCACAATTTTTAGCTGAGAGAGGGATCTGCCACCAAGGTGAACTACAGGCACTGGGGAAGCACCTCCGTGGCATCATTGTTGCAAGACAGGGAACTGCAAGACAGTGAGCTCAAGATTCCAGTCCACCCTTCCCCCCGCCCTTCCACCCTCAGACAGAATTAAGTCAATACTGAGGGAAGGGATCTTCAGGGACATCAACATATCCACATATCCTGGTGGAGCTCTCCTACCTCATGGAGATTGAAACCCACACTACTGGAAGATGACTGAATCTATGAGGGGATCAAAGAATGATAATGAGATGAGATGAATGATAATGAGGGCACAACTCTAAAGAATGTATGGGACACAGCAAAACAGCAAAACAGTTTTAAGAGGAAAATATATAGCAATACAGGCTTACAGCAAGAAACAAGAACTCAAAGAAACAACCTAATGCACCATCTGAAAAGAACTGGAAAAGAAAAACAAAAGGCCCAAAAGCCAGTAGAAGGAAGGAAGTAATAAAAATCAAAGGAGAAATAAATGAAGTAAAAGTTATGAAAACAACTTAAAAGGTCAAAAAAAATAAGTAAACAAAATAGACAACCTCTAGCCAGGCTCATAAAGAAACAAATGGGAGAAAGCACCAAAAAATAGTATGGTAAATGACAGAGAGAAATTACAACAGACACAAAAGAAATCAAAAGAATAATCAGAGATCACTATGAACAGTTATATGCAAACAATTTCAAAAATAAAAAAAATAAGAACAAATTTCTACAACTTTACAATCATCCTGAGATAGATGAAGAAGAAATAAAACACCTAACCAAATTACAAGCAGTAGAATTGAAACAGTAATCAAAGCCCTCTCCCAAAAGAAAAGCCAAGGAGCAGATAGATTTACAAATGAATTCTACCATGCGTTCAAAAATGAATTGGTGCCATCCTACACAAACTCTTTCAAAAAACTAAAAAAGGAAAAAATGCTACCAAGTGTGTTTCATGAAGCCAAACAAAGACAAAACAAATAAAACTACAGGCCAACCTCTCTCATGAACACTGATGTAAAATTCCTCAATAAAATCCTAGCCAACAGGAGCCCTCCCTGGTGGCACAGCGGGGTAAAGCACAGCACTGAGAATCTAAAGCTGCTTCCGCATGAGTTCGATTCCCGCCTGCCCCAGAGGTGACCACATGGTGTGGCAGACCTCTCCTGACCCACCCGCTGCTCCCCTCAGCAGTGTACTTCGTTGATCTGCCTGTTCTGTTCCCCACTCTGTCTCTGGTGAAGCCTCTCATCGCCCCTGAGCCTCTGGTCTGTACCCCAGTTCAGTATGCACAAATAAATAAATCTTTAAAAAAAAAAAATCCTAGCCAACAGAATCCAACAATGCATCTAAAAGATAATTCACGATGACCAAGTGGGATTTATCCCACATCTGAAAATCAATTATGTAATTCAACACATCAACAAAAAGAAAGGTAAAAACCATACCCTCAGGGCCCTCCCTGGTGGTGCAGCAGGTTAAAGCACAGCACTAAGAAGCTATGGCCACTTCAGTATGAGTTGGATCCCTGCCTGGGAAGTGACCCACATGGCGCGGCAGACCTCTCCTGACCCGCCCGCTGCTCCCCTCAGCAGTATGACCCACCTGCTGCTCCCTTCAGCAGTGTACTTCATCAGTCTGCCTGTTCTCCTCCCAAACTCTGTCTCTGGTGAATCCTCTCACCACTCTTGCACCTCTAGCCTGTACCCCAGTTCTGTATGAATAAAAAAAAAAATCTTAAAAAAAAATCTCATATCAATATTAAGAAAGCATTCAACAAAGCTCAATAACCATTTACGATAAAGGTCCTCGAAATTATTGGGATAGAAAGAACATATCTTAACATAACAAAGGTTATAAATGACAGCCCAGAGCCAAGGACATTCTCAGTGGTGAAAAGCATAAAGTCTTTTCCTTGAGATCTGGAACAGACACTGCTTTTCAATGTAATACTAGAAGTCCTAACCAGAGCAACAAGGCAAGGAAAAGACATACAAGAAATCCAAATAGGAAAAGAAGAAGTAAAACTATCACTATTTGTGCATGATTTAATACACAAAGAATCCCAAAAATTCCACTGGAAAACTAATAAAAATAATCAACAAGTTTAGTAAAGTAGCAAGGTACAAAATCAACACACAAAAATCAACAGCCATCCTATCTTCAAATAATCAATATGAAGAACAAATAAAAAAAAAACTCTTTCAAAAAACTAAAAAGGACCTTTGAAAAAAACACCTTTTATAATCAAAACAAAACAAAACAAAATCAAATACTTGGGGAAAAACCTAACAAATTTTTAAACATTTTTAAAAGATTACTTATTTATGCATACAGAACTGGGATACAGGCCAGAGGTGCAAGGGCGGTGAGAGGGTTCACCAGAGACAGAGTATGGAGCAAAACAGGCAAATCGACCAAGTACTCTCCTGAGGGGAGCAGTAGGCAGGTCAGAAGAGGTCTGCCATGCCATGTGGATCACCTCTGGGGCTAGGGGTCAAACTCACATTGAAGAGGCCACAGCATGCTTGCAATGTTGTGCTTTAACCTGCTGCAGCACCATGGAGGGTCTTAAAACATTGTTAAAAGAAAGAGAAGGCACAAAGAAATGATAAGGTATACCCTACTCATAGAGTACAAAAAAACTCAAATAGCCAAAGCTGTTCTGACTAAAAAGAAGGGAAACGGAACTATATCAATCCTGTCCTTCAAACTATACTACAAACCATAATAATTAAAACTGAAAGACACTAGAATAAAAAAACAAATCAATCAAATTGAATAGAAAATGCAAAGATAATTCAAAGATTTATGAACAACTAATCTTTGACAAAGGAGCAAAAGTATGCAATTGGACAAAGACAGTTTGTTCAATAAATGGTGCTGAGAAAACTGGACTACCACATGCAAAAGAATGAAGCTAGACTACAATCTCACATCATAGACAAAAACCAACTGAAATGGATCAAAGAATTAGATATTAAGATCTGAAACCATAATACATATAAAAGAAAAATAAGCAAAAGCTACATGGCAATCTCAGTAACATCCTTAAAGACACATCACCTAAAGCAAAGTGAAGAAAAGATAAGCAGCTGGGACTACATCAAATTCAAGAGCCTCTGAACAATGAGAAACATTATCCAAAATAGAGATATCCCACTGATTGAGAGAAAATTTCTGCACTCATACTACTGATAAGACACTAATCATAAAAATCTACAAAGAACTCACATGACTCAACAAAAACAACCCAGTCAAAACATAAGCAGAAAAACTTAAGAACTTAAGACACTTCTCCAAAGAGGAAATGCAAATGACCAATAGGAATATGAAAAAATGTTCAACATCCCTCATAATCAGGGAAATGCAAATTAAATCCACATTTAAATCTACAATTAAATCCACCTTGCAAACAATAACGTGCATATTAAAAACAAACAAACAAAAAACAACTAGCATCTACAAATGTTGGAGAGTATGTGGTAAAAAAAGGAACTGTCGGAGTACACACTAGTGATACAACTGTGGAAAGCTGCATGGAAGTTTCTCAGTCTACTAAAAATGGAACTACTGTATGAGTCAGCAATTCTACTCCTAGGGATCTACCTAGAGGACACAAAAACATTAATTCAAAAAGATACCTGCACCCCTGCATTTACCCTGCATTTATCATAGTGCTTAGAATCAACCTAAATGCCCTAAATAGATACTGGATCAAGAAGATGTGGTGTATATATACACAATGGAATATTATTCAGCACTCAAAAAAATAATGACATTTGCAGCAAGATGGACAGAGCTTGAAGGGGTTATGATCAGTGAAATTAGTTAGAAGGAAAAAGAAAAATATCAGATGGTTTCTCTTATATGAAGAATATAGAAGAATCAAGGAAAAATAATAACAACAACAAAACAAAAATAAACTGATAATTATAAATCAAGGACACCTACAGGGGAGGGGGAGAGAAAGACATCAAAGCAAGGGTAGGAAGAGCATAAAGGACTCTCTCTCTGTGGTGATGGTGCTTTTGAATTGGTGGTGGAAATTCTATGGGGACTATACCTGAACAAAGAAAACATTGTAAGTATATATTATTTATATATATATATATATATATATATACATATATATATATAATTTTACATATAATATATATTTACTAGTATATTATATATTAAATAAAAAATAAAGAACTGTTGACTGTTTTATAATATCCTCCAGGCTCTTAGCCACCTATTTGGGCCAACAGCCAAGAATTGAAACGTTGTAGGAAAGATGCCAAGCAATGAGAAACTCCATAATTTAGTGTCAGCTTTGATGATCTGAACATAACTTCCTGTTGGCTATCAAAAGAAACTTTCTATTATCATAGTATCATTTAGTTCTACCCTCTCAGTTGGACTTCATTTTCCTCTCTTTCTCCTAAATTACCACCAGTGGTGGTTGACTACAGTAATTTTTCAAGCAGACTGTATAATGTTTTCATGTTGTTAACTTACTCCCTTATCTCTTATTTGAATCTATTTTTTATTCTCTTGATGAATACACTTGATTTTAGAATTGTGTTGCCCCAAAGCTATGTTACACATGTCTTGAAAAACACTCAAGATGAATGATTTCTGAAACTGCTGGGCTATTGCCAACAGCATATACACTAATGCCATTGTGAGTTTAGGAACACAATGCCATGTTATCAAAATCTCTTTCTCATATTTGTGGAAGTTGTACCTAGACACTGATTAAGCACCTGGGCCACTGAGCAGTTCTACATGCCATTTCCTCTTTTCTTGTCAAGAAAATGGTAGCCTCCATTTCTCACTTAAATATTTCATTGTTGCTCTTCCACTGTCTTTCCTTTAATTATGCAGCTAGATATAGCTCAATACTATTACCACAAACTCCCACAGAATTTCTATTCCTTTATGACTTGCAATTCTCTCTTGGTGGTGCTGTAGTAAAAGTGCTATCCCTTGGCTACAGTGATCTTTGGTTATTCAGACATTTTATTGCAATGCATTTGAGCTAAAATTATTTAATTCACAGTGACCTCAAAAGTAGTAGCCTCAGTGTCCATGTCAGTATTGGTGAATAGTAGCATCAGTTTTATAGTACTTGATCTCTAATCCTCTTGGCTTCAATAAGTGAATAGCTGAGAAGTTAAATTTTAATCCTCAAAAGAAAGGATGTTTATTCCCCAGAGCCATTTTTGCTAGACTTAGAAATGGTCTGATTGTTTCTGCCATTAGAGCTTGAACAATTTGATATTAGCTGAAAAATTCTGCCACCCGACTACTCCTTAGACTAGTAGAGTTTAAAACAAACAAACAAAAAAATCCTCAAGATGCTGAAAATCAATATATAAAAGATTTGTAACTTTCAGAGTGGAGAGAATTCCAGACATGAAGGAGCACAGAAATGAAGACATTTATACCTCATTTAACTTTTAAACTTTTTGTTTTCCCATGTAGTATCATTTTCAAGCATCTTTTTTCATTTATTATTTCAGCATTATCTCAGAGACAACCAGTTATTATGTGTGACTCAATTGTCCTCAACTGAGTCTGTGGGTGTTGTTATTTCATTCATTAGGCTACTTAATAAGCATCCACGTACAAATACGTCTACTTTTCCTGCAGTGTCATCCTTCATAGCCATATCCCTGAGTCAGGGTTGAGATGCTGTAATATCAAATGCCAACCTCTCGTCATTAGGGAGCTATAGGAGGACAAAATTGGGTTTACTTAATAGAATAAATGTTGCTTAGGATTGAAACTAGTATTATTTTATAAAAAGCCACTTTTATAAAAATTTATAGAAAAATCGAAACACATCGTCACTAAACAGTCAAAACATGTTTATAAATCTGTAACACTTACTCTCAAGGTTTATCTGCTGAAGACCATGTATTTCATTTTGGCTGAATGACCTACTTTCCCTGAGCCCCAGTTCTTTTCCCACACTTGCAGACCAAACCTCCAGTGAAATGAAGTATTAAGTCATTTTACATCTTTTCATTAAAATGAAGTCCAACTGAAATGAAGTAGTAAGTCATTTTTACGTTGTCCAGTATGGAATCCCGTATAATGCTGAATGGGTGCATTATTCCTTACAGATCTCATACACACCTGGAGAGATGGGGAGGTGGGATGCTCCAAACGGGAATGAGGACAGGTCCCTCAGAAGCTATAAAGAAAGGAGAACAAATTCCTCCTCCTTCTGACAGCATGAACTGTCTCCCACCAGAATGTAACAAGCAGTTCACTCATCCTCAGGCTTAAAATTAGGAGTAATAGTTTTAACAGGCTTTCTAAGTGACTGGCAGAACTAGTGGACTTTTGTTTGTCTTTTTCCACATCTCCCATGTACAATACACCCTCCAGCCTCCTTTATTTTCTCATTATCTGTTGCCTTATTGTACTGACTCTTTCTTCAACATACAGCTAATAAGAAGCAACCAAACATTATAGAATCTACAAGGGATTAAATAATAAACATAACTAAATTGCTTTGCAAGGTAAAAAAATAAATTTAAAAAGTAAATTAAGATCAAAATGCATGGACAATCAAAATATGCTGAGACTGATGACTGCACAAACTGGCAAAGAACATTGATACATGAAAGGAAAACTAATGTGTCTATTCAGCACATACTAAGTGAACACCTGCAAGCAAGTATCCTGTGAGCACGGTGGGATATGAGATGATCAATCAACTATAGAGCCTGTTTTAAAATTTCTTAGAGTCTGGTAGTATGGTAAGGTGAGGGCATAAAAGGTCACAGAATATAAGTAATACAAAACAGGAAGCATTAAACAATAGAATCTTCCCTAGTCTTAGCCACTGTTCTTTCTATGATCATTTTCATCATAAACATAGGTACATTAGAGAATGACCACACTGCCAGAACAGTTCCAAATCATGCTTAATGTCCTAGCATAACTACTAATTTTCCCTTTTCCTCAAAAATAACCCAGGCAGGGTCATTAAAAATACATTCACCTTAATTTTAAAGAATTTCACTCTAGCATTATGTGGTTTACATATCTATTTAGTCACTATAATGTAATTTTCTTGAGGAAAATGTTTTTGAAGTCCTTTGTCCATAGTCCATAGTATATCTAATATGTAGTAAGCATTTTTAAATAGTGGGAAAAGTATTAATTCTCTACTTGTAAAAGATGCAAAATTATATTTATTAGAAAAAACAGGAAGAATTGGGCCCTCCCTGGTGGCGCAGTGGGTTTAAGCACAACACTAAGAAGCTAAAGCCACTTCAGCATAATTTCCATCCCCACCCCGGAGGTGATCCACATGGCACAGCAGACCTCTCCTGACCCACCCACTGCTCCCCTCAGCAGTGTACTTCATCAGTTGGCCTGTTCTGCTCCCCACTCTCTCACTGCCCCTGTACCTCTGGCCTGTACCTGTATGTATAAATAAATAAATCTTAAAACAACCCACAAACAGGGGCCTCCTTGGTGATCAGACACTAAGTCTCAGTGCTATTGTGATATCACCACGCAGACTGAATTTGAACCACAGCCCTGGAGGTGACCCACATGGCCCTGCAGACCTCTCCTTTCTTACCTGCTGTTCTCCTTAGTGATGTATTTCAGTTGATCTATCTATTCTCCTCCCTGCTCTGCCTCTGGTGACTATTCTTACAGCCACCGCCCCCCTTACCCCCACCCCATCTCTTGCTCGTATCCCAGCTCTTCTATAAATAAATAAGTCAAAATAAATCTTTTAAAAAATAGAAAACAGAAAGGAGCATAAAATTTGCTTCCTGTTTCATACAGGTTCAGCCTGCATTAGGATAAGGTGAATATTCTAGTATGATTCATCAGGATCTCAAAAATTCCTTTGTTACTCCATGCTAAGAAAATACCCCTTTATAATTTCAATTACAGTATTTAATTTATAAAATGCTTTAAAGTTGTTGCTGAAGTAATAAAAACAGTGAATCAATACAGAGTTTTAAGAACTGGTTATAAACATAAATTTGACACTTACTGTTTGTGACCCTGGGTAAGTAACAGAGCCTATCTAATTAATCCCAGCTTTATCAGCTGTAATTCAGGGAGAACTGCAGCCTAGTTTTATTAACACTGACAGAAAGCAAAGGCTGGTACAAAGCAAGTCATCAACCTAATGTAGCGCTTATTATCAGCTTAGCTATGTGCAAGCAAATTTGTCTTCAGAGTATATATATCATGGTTAAAAAATGAATCCTAGATCATTTCTGCAGCTAAGAGTTAATAAATTTGTTTACCACATTTCAGTTCATACCAATATTTAAATGGGAATTTTTTCCAGAGTTGCTTCACTGATTACAGTCATTTAAAATTTTAAATATCAAAACTATGTGTGAATTCTGTATTTCACAGCAGTGGGGAGCTGGGTTCCTAAGTGCTTTGTTTCATAGATTTGGAACACACATTGCATTGCATCAATACCTGAAACTGATAATTTCTGAAAATGTCCGGAAGTTTTTTCAGAGAAAACAGAATAGTAAAAAATATAAGGAGAAAGAGGAAGAGGTGGAATAGGATGAAGAGAAGTATGAGAAAAATAAAGAAAAAATGAGAAGGAGGAAAGCTGGAGGAGAAAAAAGAAAATGAAGATGAAGGAGAAAGAATGGCTAAATAAGTAAACATGTTTTGGGGGAAATATTTTGTTTACTAAGAAACTCTGAATATTGTATATACTAAATAATTTCCATACTTATTTAATCATGAGAGCCTTATTTCCCTATAGTGGTGCATATTACACTGAAATCCAGAAGTATTGAAGTTCAATCTCCAAACTTGAGAGATTTCCCATCAGTTGATCACATTCAATGGCTCTCAGTTTGTAAGTAAAGAAATTGAGAAAACAAGAGCTGCCCCGACCAACCTTATACAGCTAGTTCATACAGAACCAGACTTGCAAGTCCTAACTTCTTTACCAGATTACTGTTAATATTGGAAAATCATATCAGCTAATTTATTACTATTTCTTACTGATACTAAGATTTTATTTGTCATATTAATGTGAATTATAATTTAACAACATGACCTTATTCTATTTTTCTTAGCATAAATACAACATTCTTCCTATTTGCATGTTAAGTGTTAGTCACTTTATGCAGTTTCTAGTTTTCTTGTGTGTGTGTGTGTGTATGTGTATTTCTATGACTATTTTAGAAGAGAATGAAGGGACTATCTATTCTGGGACTACATTAACCCAGGAAACCCCATCACTTGCCCACATGCTCTTCTAAATACACACAAACACAACCACCATATGTTTAAAAAAAAATCATAATTCTTGCCAGAAACTTCAGAAACACAAAAACATACAGTCTTGGTGCTAGAAAAATTCTAGAAATTATTCAGAATGAGCACTTCATTTTACAATAATTTTGCCAAAACAGGTTAAACTACTTATAAATGACCTTTTTTTTTTTAAATTCACTTTTTAATTTTTTTAAGTCTCTGGTCAACATTTACCCACTTCTCACCACCTACACCTCCATTATTTTGCAAAACTTGCTAGTACTAGCTCTTAGATTGCATCTCAAAATTCTTTTATAATCCGAGAACATATTCTATGTTCTTTTATTTTTTTTTTTCATTTTTCTTGGATCTCTAATTCTTTCTTAATCTGTGTTCCTCTTGAATGATTTTGAAGATCACCCCTTAGTAGGAGGGATGACAAAGTATAAATATTACAGTAACTTATTAATATTCACTGCTTGCTTCCAAGGAGAAGGCCTGAATCTCCTTTGTAATTATTCCTGTTTCATGTTTTGCTATTAAATCAATTTATGTTATTACATTATATGTGCTGTGACCTTCTTAACAATATTCTTATGTGATTGTGTTGCATACCAGGATACCATTTCTCAAAATGGACCATTGATCTATAAAAATGATCTGAGAAAAACAATTTTCCAATATTCCTTTTCTTCAGTATTTGGATTGAGGGTATGACTTTGTAACAGCTGTTTCTCATCATACCACTTAAAAACTATTTTTAAATATGCCATTACAACAAAAATCTCTGTTCAACAACAAAAAAGTTTTCTAGTTTGTAATACCTAAAATTTTAACCATTTCTGGTAGAAACTACAATTATTATGTCAATAAAATGTGAAATTCCTTAGAAAAGGTTAAGATAGAACCTAAATTTTTTAATATAGTTATTCATACATAGTATATAGTATGTGTATTATCTTTAATGAGTAGCTTCACAGCTTTTAATTTGTGTGAAACCTTTAGCAACAGTACCACTTATGTATCTGAAAGGCAAGAAAATGAATAATTTTCAACATACATTCACTGAGTTATTGTTTATGCTTAATTTTAATAATACTTTTTTCAAAAAGTAATAGAATTGCTAAATATCATTCCAGGTTTGTTTTGTTGTATTTTTGTGACTGTCTGTTTGCTTTTAAATGAGAACATATCTTCAAATAGATTCTACTCTATCATGTGGAAAAACACATACAAGTTGATTCGGTTCTTGTCAAACCAAATCTTGTGCCCTGGCTCCATATCCTCTTAATCTCAATTGCTGTCATTTAAAGAAAATTTTATTTGGACACACAAGGTATCAATATTCATCCTTCATATCTTCATTCCTGTCTCTGTTATTCAAGTTTTGACATCACACTGTGGCTATTTGGAAAGGTGTTGTTATGGAAGTCTTTTTTTCTCCTGAAAAAATAAATGAGTTCTTTTTTATTACTAAAGAAAGCACACACTAGAAGCTTGCACCTGGGTCCCATTTGAACTGTGTGAGGGCTACTGTCTTTGAAAATTTTCAGGCAACACTTAGAAGCCCTAGTCTTTTTTCACTGGAAAAACACCTTTGTGTTAGTTCAAAGTCTAATCGACTGTGCTTGCATGCATACTGTGTCTGGTTTCCTTCTCAGTGGTCAATCAATATTATAATTATTCCTCATATCTCTGAGTCACTAATAATAATTCCAAAACATATTTTTGCTGATTTTAAATTACAGATTTACCCCATTTATAGATAAGAGAACTAAACATATAAGGTGTAGCTCTGTAATGCTAAACTTTATTAAATGGGTTATTTCTTTTCCTAACCTACCATTGATGACACTCAATAACTATTGTGTGAACTTACCCTACAGTTTTTACTCTGACTTTAAAACTTTTGGTAAGTACAGATAATTTAAGAAAATTATAACTCCACTGTGATAAAGATGTATAATACTATTTTCATCAATCAACTTCTTAGTTTCACATTCTTTCTGATGAGCTTTAAGGAAGGTACAATGGTGAATACAAAGAAGAATAAGGAGTAGTCTATCCACATGGAAATAACTCACTACTAAAGGTGATAGTCCTGATGGGCTCAAAAGAACACTCAATTTAGGAAAATGAGTGATGTCAAGTGCAGCAATTAAAAGGGACTTCAAAAAAACACTCAATCTCTTCCATCATCCCAGCCTCGGTATGGATAAAATGACTATGTCAAAATGTTTTAGTTGCCACATGGAAGCTTTTGCTAAGGAAAGGAGATATAATTTGAGTGATAATTTAAAGGATAAAACAATAATTACTAAGTTTTACCCACTACTTAATATATGCTAGAAATTCTGCTAAATGCATTATTTGTATTTCCTTATTTTATCACCAGAGCAAACTGTTGAGGTAGAGGAGTCAAGTGAACTGCCCATGATCACACCATTACTAAATGTTTGAGTTGGCATTTAAACCTGTCTCACTGACACCAGGCCTAATGGAGAAGTGTAACCACAGTGTTTCTCCAAGTTAATCCTTCTCCTTGCCCCTTTGTTACCTCTCACCAACCTCTTTTCCATTGTACATATTTTTCTTATAACATAAACATGTGTCAAGGTATACTTAAGACTTATAAAACAGGCATAGATACTAATAAATATCTACTTGTTCATACCACTTAGGAAATAAATCATTTTCAATACAGTTAAAACCCATGTGTACCCCTTCCTATAGAATGATTTTTCCTTCGTAGAACTATTTATTCAATATCATACTTGCAATTGCATACATTTTTATATATGATACAATGGATATAGTTTTAAATATGTGGTAGTGTTTCAAGTATTTTTTTTTTTTTAAAGATTTATTTGTTCATACAGAACTGGGTACAGCCAGAGGTTCAGGGGTAGTGAGAGGATTCACCAGAAACAGAGTAGGGAGCAGAACAGGCAGATCAATGAAGTGCACTGCTGAGGGGAGCAGCAGGCAGGTCAGGAGAGGTCTGCCACGCCATGTGGTCACCTCCGGGGCAGGAGGGGATCGAACTTGGTTGAAGTGGCTTTAGCTTCTTAGTGCTATGCTTTAACCCCCTGCACCACCAGAGAGGGCCTGTTTCAAGTATTTTTAACTTTCTAAACATTGAATCACAATTTATAGATTTATTTATATAATGTTGGAAAGGTTTATCAATATCAATATATTTAGCAGCTATTCATTTATAATTTGATGTTATATAATATTAAATTATGTGAGTATTTCGGAAGCTGTTTATTCTCAGTTTATGAAAATTTACAGTTAGACTGTTTCTAATATTTTCTTATTACATCTAGTGTTAACATAAGCACCCCTGTATGCATACACAGTAATAGAATTATTAAATTATGAGGTACATGCTTGAGTGACTCCTGTTAGAAAGCAAAATTTTCTCCATAGTTCCATATTTGTAGAACACATACTAGCAATCTACTTAAATTTTGGTCATTTATTATGCTCATGCCATGAAGTGTTATTTCAATGTGGTTACAATGTATAATTTCCTAGTATTAGTGATAATTATTTTGTTATATATTTTGCCAATTTGTCTTTCTTACTCCATGAATTGCTTGTCCTTCTAATTGGTTGTTGGTGTTCCCTTATTGCCTTAGACAAATAAAATTTAATTCCGAAATTCTCACTTGGAGACAATTTTAACTGTAAAATATGGGGCAATTTTTTAAAATGTAACTTTACTGTAGTATTTCTATCCAGAAGTATGATATAATAATTTTTATAACAGAATTTTACATTTTCTCCATAAAGATCATTCACAATTTCTGTTAAATGTAATTCTAACTATCCTTTATTTCACTTGTTTTTTAAATACTTCTTTTAAAAATAAATTCTCTAAATTTTTATTGTTGGAATACATAAATATATTTGGATTGTATGTGCCTGTTCATCTTATGTAAGTAAAATTCTCAATATTTTGTGACGTCAGATTATTGGGGGTTACTATGTAAAATCCGTATATTATTTGTATCTACATTATCTTTGAAATAGATTTATTTGCTTCCTTTCTATTTTGTACGTTTTTCCCCCTAGTCTAACATGCCAACCAAAACTAGTGTGAGTGGGAAAAAAAATCTTTTAAAATTTTCAGCATACAGAAAAGTCTTTTATCACAATTTTTTCATATGATATAAATATAAATTGCTTATAATTTTGTTAGATCATACCTGTACTACTGAAGTAAAACATTCTACAACAATCTATTAAGTAAAACAGACTAATGTGAATTAATAATTTATTTCCACTTTTGATTCAAGATATCTAGTAAAAGAAAATAAGAAGTGTAACTCCAAAGAATTCTCTCCTCTAGGCAAAATTCATGAACATTAAAAAAACTCTGTCCTTTGTTAGTTATAATTAAAATATCTCGATACTTTGTCAAATATAGGTGACAAGTATTTTTCACTTGTTTACACAGGCAAAGAAGACAACTCTATATCATTTTCCCCATAAGAAAGTATTTCCATCAAACAAGCTTTGATACCTTTAACCAAAGTGACAGGATGAAAATTTTTGACAGCTATGATTGACAAGACAAGTCTCAGAGATATGACAAGTATTTACCTCTCTAAATGACTTTTGATGAACTCTTCAATATAAGATCACTTTACTTCTTCAGCAGCTATTGATTCTGATTTCATTAACTCTTTTTTTTTTTTTTAAAGATTTATTTATTTATTCATACAGAACTGGGTACAGGCCAGAGATGCGGAGGGTGAGAGAATTCACCAAGGACAAAGTGGGGAGCAGAACAGGCAGATAGACGAAGTACACTGCTGAGGAGAGCAGCGGGCGGGTCAGGAGAGGTCTGCCACACCAATTGGTCACCTCCGGGGCAGGCAGAATCGAACTCATGCGGAAGTGGCTTTAGCTTCTCAGTGCTGTGCTTTAACCCGCTGCACCACCAGGGAGGACCCTCATTAACTCTTAAAACTAGGTAGAAATCATCTAAAACATTCTGACACTCTTCTATTTGCATATATGACAACAAAAAAATATGTTTTCATTTCTTTATTTATAAACTAAACAATTATGCATACATATAATTATGCATACATATAAAAAATGTCTGTTTTTCAGTGTCAGTAAAGGGAAATAAAGTCTGAACCATCTTAAACAGTGTTGCAGAGAACAACATGAAATAGCATGATGAAACAGAAACATAAGGAATTTAGATATTTGTATCCTAGCTTTACTATTCACTATGTTATAAACCTAGGAATCTCAGGTTCCCCAATCATAAAATTATTTTAAAAAATTAAAATACCTAACTGATGGGATTGTGGTGAAACTGAAGTGAGTTAAGCACATACCAGGCAAATAGTTTCTCATTATGTTTCTCTATAAAGGGTGCTAGTGAAAGAAACACATATTTCACAGGATCCAGTTACCTCACTTCTCGACACTTACAAATACAAAATCACTAATTTGAAGAGATGTATGTGCCTTTACATTTACTGTGACATTATTTATAATAAAGATCTTAAAACAACCAAAGTGCCCTTTGACAGATAACTAACTGGATAAAGAAGATGTAGTATACAGACAGAATGGAATAATACTCAGCTATAAAAAGGATAAAATATACTGGCATTTGCAACAGCATGCATATAACTAGAGGGAATTATGCTTAATGAAATGTCAAACAGAGGAAAACAAACATCATATGACTTCACTTATATAGAAAAATCAAACAAAATAATTGACTAAATAAACTACAAATTTAAACTGTAAGACTGTACAGCTAATTAGTAGTTACCAGAAGAGACTAAGGGGGGAGGGAAAACAGGGTAAAAGGACTCAATTGAATGGTGAAGAACAGAATTGGACTTTTAGTAGAAAACTTAATGTAGTATATGCAGATTGCTAGTTTTTGGATTCAAACACAAAACACGTAACTTCATTTTTAAAAAAGGAGGGAAAGAAAGTGGTGTGATGAACTGGGAGCATTAATGCTACATAAAAACATTCTTTAAAAACAAAAAAAGATGTATTTTGGCCCTCCCTGGTGGCGCAGCGGGTTAAAGCACAGCACTGAGAATCTGAAGCCACTTCCGCATGAGTTCGATTCCCACCTGCCCCGGAGGTGACCACATGGCATGTCAGACCTCTCCTGACCCGCCCGCTGCTCCCCTCAGCAGTGTACTTCGT
>NW_004567102.1:31454935-31523433 GCF_000260355.1 Condylura cristata
AAGAAGAGCAGTCTCTAGTCAATCAAGCAACAGGTTTCCTAAGCTTCCCTTACTCACATCTAGTGATCTATATAAAGGCAAAATATTTTCACAGACAGATGAGAAAAGGATAATTTGATTTGACAATGTAGGGCCTGGGGATAAATGTGAAGACAATTGAGAAATACTATTGTAGGATTACAGGATTTAAAACCTAACATTTAAGGGCAAAGTGGCCACTGTTCATAGATTTTGCTAAAACATCTTTGAAATGTTTTTATTTTCCTTAAACTTCAGGATATGGAAATTTCAGACTGCTGGGATATCAAGAAATGTTATTTCTCAGTCTCTGAGATAGGAGCATTAGGCTCTGAGATAGGAGCATTAGGCTAAGGAACAAGAGTTCCAGAGGTAAGTAGGATTGACCCACCACCCACGCCACAAGCATTTCTAATACTATTTATCCACAAGGATAAGGCACAGGAACTAATTTCATTCAGCTCTTAAAATTTCCTTTTTCTAAACTGATAAAACAACTCAAGGAATGTAGATAGAGAACAGTCAAACAACCTCAGGATTATCCCCATCTTTTAAGTGTTTTCACATTTTTCTTGCTGTTTTGGATATAGCAAGAACTAAACTGAAACAACCCTCAAACTTACAGAAAAATATTCAAACCTTCTGCACTTTTCTTTTAAAATATGCAGTCTAAAGTCTTTCATCTTGGCATATAACAAAGGGCTTATGCAAACACAGATTAAACATAAAATAAATATCTTTATTTGGATGGAAGTATACTAAAAGTCATAAATACATGTAATATAGATTTGTCTATTTTTCACTGAAACCACTGTTTTAACTTCACAACTTCCAATAATGGTGCATATTGTTCCAAGAATTCTTATATTGGGGATTTCTCTTCTCTAAAAAACATCTTCTATTAAGAAGAAACCTTTAAAAACTAGTGCTAAATGGCTTTAACAGGGCAGTCTAATTACATCTGCTGTAGACAGAGAATAGATCTCAATATAGTTTTATCTCCCTCTCTGCCTTTCTTTCCTGAGCCCTCATTAAGTGTCAGGCCGTTATATTCCAGGGATACCGACATGAAAAAAAAAATTAATGTACCTGACTTACAGAGTACAAAGTCTCTACAGTCTCATTTCTCTCTCATCTCATACCTTGAAAAAGGATTTTCCCCTCCTTCTCCTTCTTTACACCAACTTTCTGTCTCTTATCCATTCTTTTTTCGTTTTTCATTCAACTGATAAAATGAGCTCAGAAAGTGTAATACAAGCCACTATTCTAGGCACTGGGTTACTTGCAGCATAAGATAAAGCCACAGATTTTTTTTTTTGGGGGGGGGGTTCAATTTAGGATACTCTAAATACAAGTGATCTGAAGACTATAAATAAGTACATACAGGTATACAGGTACTCAGTACTTTTTGAAAGTTCTCATTATGCCACCTCACTTTAATAAAAAACCTACATTAATACCTGTTTTCACTAAAAGAAATCTGAAGATTTTTACTTTTATAAGAAAAGATGGAAATAAACAAAAGAGACCAGACTATTGTATTTATTTTGCAGCAGCCATTGGAGAGACAGAGCACATCCCACATGGTGAGAGTGGAACCATGAAGATTTTTCCTTTGGAACTACTTAAATAAAAATTAATAGTAATTTCTTCTCTATGTTATTTTGTCTTACAAAAAGCTTCATGGAACCATTCTACATTTGAAATGAGGAAGAAGGGGCTGTACTCTAATTATGATAAAGGAGTAAGCTGAGAATTGCATGGGAATACTATTTCTGTATTGATATGTTCAAGGAGATAAATGGGAAATGAACAAAATACAGGAGAATGCTGAAATTTAGCTAGCAAATTGAAATCTATTTTAACTGGAACTTACAAATTTTAAATCTCACTAAATTTTAAATCTCATTTAGATATTGGGCACATCTAAATGATAATATTAGTGAACTCAGATCAATAGAAAATATCCATGTCTGTCTCTAAATTTCTTTTACTTTTAAGTAAGACCAGTTAACTATATTCCATTGAAAAGGCAATGTTGAATGGTTTCATGATGACTTGAAGGATATGATACTGATATTCAAGTGTATTATCTGAATATATCTTATTCATTTATTTATTTCAAAGAAAATATTGTATTTTTAACCAAAGAATCAACACAACATAGTAAGAAAACATATTTCTTGTTTCAGCAAAGGTTTTGTACAGTTATACAAAGTGACCTTATATCCACTTTCTAAGGATTTCATGTTCTCCGTCCTTGTATAAGAGGATTACAAGTTAGTACTGAAAGGATTTGCGGTCATAGTGACTTATTATTTACTTGTGAATCCATAAGCATTTTCAGAAGTCATTGAGTTATTCTCCATTTAAAAAGTAATATCTAGTATTTTATGTCCACAAAGTAATATACTTAAGATAAATGCAACTAAAACAATTCTGAAAAACCACAAACCAAATTAAAGACTAGAATATTCTCTCCTTTTGAATCTATTTCAAAGTGTTAACAAATATAACCATTAAAATGAAAAACTATGTGTCAACTATACTGACAGAATATAAATTATTATACCCTTCAATGAAACTAATTAGAGTTAAATTATTGAGTTAATTATTGTGTGAATTTTAATGATTGTTATCAGAAATATGTTTAATTTACAAAAACTGACTGAATATATACCAATGATGTCCCCAGAGACTTTTCAGAATTTGTTCACTGAGCTGACTGTCAGTTTCAAACTGTGACCTAAGTACCTTAATGCTTTTGATCACATTCCTAAAGAATGTGGGAATAAGAACAAAGTCTAAACTTTCTATAAAGTTATGCCAGGCTCAAGAGGAGCTCTGTCACTCACCTGACTCCACACTTTGATCTTTCCCCACCATAGTCAAATAAGAGTTTGGAGTTATATATCTGTTTTCTCTTCTGGTGAAACACAAATTCAATATTGCTGCTTAGTAAAATTAGCAAAATACCCCAATTTGTAACAAACAAAACATTAGTAAGAACACAACTTCTGAATATAAATGAACATAAATAGAACACATGTTAAATTGGCTTAACTTAAATAATGTTAAGTGGAGTCAATGCTCCACTTAACATATTATATTTTGCATTACAATTTTATATGTATAATGTCTTATATTAATATTTTCTTTATTCCTCCTTAAAGTATTATAATTCTTGTCTGATTTAATTACTTCCTCTAGAAGTCTTATCTAACTCTACAAAAGATTCACAACCTTCTTGATGCTAGATAGTATCTAGTATACAAATTTTCATAAATTTTATAATCCTTTATTCCACTAAACTTTTCATATTGTTAGCATTTTTAACAGTCTGCAACTTCTTGAGATAAGCAATGTGGCAATAACATACAAATCAGAATTCCTATGTATTCACAATGTCAAATCACATTAGTGACAGTAACTTGGTAGAGGCTGAAACTTTTTAAAACAGAAATAGAATAGTTAATAAATCCACCTTCTTCTCAAGCAAATCATTATCAATTTAAATATTTTTAAATCTGTTTTACACAGACTGATTAATTTTACTGAAATTTTATTTAACAAAGTTTCATGTTCCTTAGTAAATAGTTTTCCCACTGATAGAGATTTTAAAAAATATGATTTACTACTGGATTATTTGGGAATTTGCATCAGATATCTTTTATGGAAAATATAACTATCTTCTATGTAATCTGTACTATTTAGCTTAACTCTAGATCTCATTATTCTCACTTTAATTTTTAAAATATTATGCCAATTTCTGTGTCCTCCCTGGTGGCATATAGTGAAATAAATTAAATGGGACTTCACTAACCAAATAATACTGTTCCTAACCTAGTTCTTTTTTTATGTCATATTCATTTTTTTTTAATCCAGGAGAAGTGGAGGCAGACTTTCCAATAATCACATGATTTAAAAAATATTTTTCTTTCAATTTTCTAATCCTGTGACCCTATTTATAGTATAGGATAGAATCAAGAGACACTGAAAAGGTGAATATTAGAAGAGTTTAAATGTGAAACTTGATTGTGAAAAAAAGCAGAAAGATGTCTCTTTTCTAGGGTTGTTCCTTTGTCTTTTTCTTGACAGTTTTCCTGTGAGCTGTTTATGCGGAAGTGGCTTTAGCTTCTCAGTGCTATGCTTTAACCCGCTAAGCCACCAGGGAGTGCCCACTCGATATATATTTTTTCTAGTCTTAGGATCATTAGTTTATTTCTAAAATGGGAATAAACTACCTACCTTACAAGTTCTGCTATATATATTTATATATCATTGTTTTATTTTTTCTATCTTCCCTTTGAACTCAGGAAAGTAGGAACTCTGTTTTCAGCAAACAGTAAATTCCTTCTACAATAGCATTTTGGTTGCTGCTCTTTAGATGAACATTATTTTTAGATGTTTAGAGTAGAGAGACTTACCTCATAAATTCAAAGACAGAAAAACTCATCCTACATGGCATATTCTTCCCCAAGCTTATGAACATCATACAGATACAGATTCTTCTAGAAATCATGACACCATAAGTCAGATCTATCAGAAAAAAATCTTTGTTGTGTACATGAAGTTTATTGACAGGTTCTTGGGTTCAATAGCTATAAGAAGATAAGGGAAGCCAAATTGGGAAAAGGATGCCAAGTGGTGAACTTGCAATCAAGGACTCAGATGAATTCAAAAGGAAGCTTAGATCTAGACTGGCTTCCAGAATTGCAGAAAGGCCTGGCCTCTGTAGCCTGCATCACTGGTCATTAAATGTAAATTGTTCCTTTAGGTACAGTGCTCCCTATTGCTGAGAGTAATTGCTGGGAAGGCACTGAGCTGTGAGCTGTTGGCAGTCAATATAGTTAGCATTTTGGAGAATAAATGTTTCATCCAAAAGATAAAGTATGTGTGGTGTGCTGCAAAATTCACTATCTACTGCTAACAGTCACTTACTTTCTATATTTCAGAATAAACTATTCTATAAAAATTGGGGTGAGGGGAACATATATATTGAGACTTCACAGTCATTGTCACAGTGACATCTTAGTAAATTTACCAGGTGAAACATAATAATACCATACAAGAAATCTGTTCCTACCTATACCACAAACTATTGGTTGTAGCAGGGTACAACCTGTAAATAAGACAATTGATCATCTCAAGCCTTTTCTTTGTGTTTTAGAGTAGCAGAGATTTCTGACTGACAGCTGTAAGAAGGCTGAGCATGGTGGATATTACTGAGTGAAAGACTTGGAAAATAGTTCATAAGTGATTAAAAAAAAATCACAAGCACTCTACATGTAAGAAAGCAAGAAACTTAAGACTATAATGTAAACTGGACCATATCTTAGTATTAATGCTTACACTTCAATCTTTGTTCACTGTTAATTTTTCTACACCAGGGTTTCCAACTGTGCAGACTCTAATGTACAAACTCCTTCTGCACATTAGTCTTATGTTCAAAGAAAGGATAACTCTATGGTCAAATATGGTTGGGAAACTGGCCATTCCAAACTCCCCCTGAAGTTTCCAGTTACGATATGCGTGTTTCCACTAGCCTACATTTTTTTATAACTTCCTCATTTCCCAGAATTACATGATGTCACCATTCTTTTTTTTTTCATACAACCCTCATTAACATTCTAAAAATATCCTGCCCTGTAAAATTCAAGTTGGGACATACATCTCCATATAATGTTAAAATGTCATACCAAAAAAATAATAGTTCAATTATTAAATATATTATTTTGTCAAAACAGAATCAAAGTATAATTTTTGGTATTATTGTCTACCAAAATTCCTCTAAGGAAGATATATAAAAAGCAACTGCAACTTGAAAATCAACAAAATAGTTTCACTGTCAGTGAGTTACACATAACCACAGATTTATTTTCTTACCCATTCAAAATAATCCATTAAACCGACATTGTTCATTTTTACACAGGCTTTAATTTTAATTTCCAGAATGTCTGTTTGTGTATCACTGTAGAAAATCCATAAAAGCCGTTCTGAGTTTGTGTAAGATACCACTCACAATGAACTGACAAAAGTTTATAATGTGCCATAGGTAGGAAAAGTTTACATGGAAGAAAGAGAGCCTATGTAGTGACATGAAAAAGGAATTCAATTCCAGCTATACTCCCTAGCTGAGTAATGTTGCCCAACTACTTTTCTCTTCTGACTTGGTTTCACATAGTTAACAAAGATGGCACCACTTGGAATTTTTCCTGTAGAATAAGTGCAATAGCATTTATATAGTGAAATAAATTAAATGGGACTTCACTAACCAAATAATACTGTTCCTAACCTAGTTCTTTTTTTATATCATATTCATTTTTTTTTTTAATCCAGGAGAAGTGGAGGCAGACTTTCCAATAATCACATGGTTTAAAAAATATTTTTCTTTCAATTTTCTAATCCTGTGACCCTATTTATAGTATAGGATAGAATCAAGAGACACTGAAAAGGCGAATATTAGAAGAGTTTAAATGTGAAACTTGATTGTGAAAAAAAGCAGAAAGATGTCTCTTTTCTAGGGTTGTTCCTTTCTCTTTTTCTTGACAGTTTTCCTAAAAGGAGTATTCCCTTAGCCACCTTATAATTTTGACATTTTTTCCTAACACTTTTTTTTGTAAACTGTAGTTAATCCACAGAAAATGATTTCACCTATTAACTGACAATGAATCTATTACAGATTGTGCACTGACAACAGGGATGTTCATAATAATAAATGCAAATTAAATTTTAAAAAGTCATTACATTTTATTTATCACACTTATAAAAATTTAAAAAGCATGATAACATGCTGTGTTTGCAAAAGTTGATAAATGCCATTATGGCTAAAACAAGGGGAAGGCAATTTGGCAACAGCTAATAAAATTTGAAATCTATTCTTTGATGCAGCAATACCACTTCAGGCTATTTTTCAATAGAAATTTTCTCTTTGGGCAAAACTTAATATGTCCCAATACCTATACTATTGGTTATCACAGAAGTCTACAAACATCTATAAACTATAAGAGACAGAGTAACCTCTTCAGGGGTCAGTTTAAGACTGCATTTTTGTGCTTAAGTCTGAAAGATTGTAGATTCTCTGATTATATTCAACCTCATAATAATTTCAACCTTATGATAATCTACCAATAATTTTTACCTATAGTCTCATATAAAAGACAAAGAGAATATTTTTATCATTGAAGGTAAAATTTGAGCATTTAAGCTAGGAAGTATGTGCAGTTCTTTATTGAAATAAAATTGGTATAGAAAAAACTGTACATACTGTATATAAGTTTGTGGGTTTGGCATACGTGTTACAGTTACCACAATCAAGGAAATATACATATTAACAAGTATACCTAGTTTCCTTGCACCCATTTGTCCTTGTTTGTTTGGTTGAGAATAGTTAAAATGCTATCTATCCTCTTAAGTTTTAAATGCATAATAACTTATTGTTAACTATACGTACTATATTTGATCACAGATCTCTGGAATTTACTCATCTCGTATAATCTTAACCTCAATACCTATTGAGTAACAATTTCCCAGTCCCTCTCTCTCGATCCCCTGATAACCACTATTCTATTGATTTTTTCTACATTTGACTAGTTTAAGTGTGTCATCTAAAAGATGCCTTTCTGTTACATAATGGCTTCCAGATCAATCCATATTATCACAAATGGCACAATTTTTCTTCCAAAGGCTGAATAAATAAAATTGTATGCATAGACCATGTATATATTATCAGTGCATTTGTCAACAAATATTTGGGTGGTTTCCATAATTCAGCCAATGTGACTAATGCTATCATAAACACAGAAGTGCAGCTAGCTCTTCAAGACCTTGATCTTAACTATTTTGGTCATATATCTAGACGTAAAACTGCTGGATCATTTGTTTGATATGATAATTCTCTTTTAATTTTTAGGGACCACCACACTGTTCTCCAAAAAGGCTGTACCATTTTACATTCTGACAATTCTCAAGTGTTTCAATTTATCCTCAGTCTCATTAATTTTTTCTCTCTCTCTTTAATTATAACAAATATGTGAAATGATACCATATTGAGGCTTTGACTTGCATTTCAACACAGTTGGTAGGAATGTGATTGGTCCAAGTCCCTATGGAAAAAGGTATGGAGATTTTTCAAATATTAATATGAATCTACCTATGCTCCAACAATTCCATTTCTAGGTATATAGTCAAGTAATACATAAATACTAACTCAGAGATATATGCAGTCCTTTGTTAATTGCAGTATTATTTTCAATAACCAAGTTACACAAATAAAACCTAGATGCTCAATGAAAGAAGAGTAGATTAGGAAAATGTAATACACACACAGCCAAACCTCTTGTTATAAAAAAAGATAAACAATTACTATTTAACACAGATGGGACTGAGGGGATTACAGTAAGGAAAATTAGTCAGAAGGAGAAAAATACTGGCTAGTATCATTATATATGGATATAAAGAAACAAAACTAAGGGTCCGGTAGATAAAGCCAAATAAAAAAGAAACCCCAAAGTTCTGATGGTAGAACTGAGCTATCAGACAGGGGAGAGAAGGAAGAAAACAAAGTATGGAAGAGACACAAGGCACTAAGTTTCAGGACTATACATATTTTAGTGGTGGGTATAGTGTAATGACAACACCTGATGGGGGAAATTCTGTACTTCTAACACAGTTTGTGAAACAATCTTACTTTAATAATTTAAAAAATAAACCAAACATTTGAAAATTGGGTTCCAACACAGCATTCTTTCTAGCCATAAACTGGAAAACTCCATTTGTTTTGCATTTGTTTTCATCTCTAGAAATAAATTCTGACTGTTGACTCTAACTTAAGATAGAATTTTGTAGGGGTTTTTGTCTTAAACCTTTCTGCATCTTGATTTTCCTATACAAATTTACTTCTACTTTCTTCATTTTCACCTCACTAGTTGCCTTGGATGAAAACTTTCCAATTCAACTGTCAGACCTAAGAAATTCTAACTTCAGGCAATTCTGACCCCTAATACCTGACACAGGGGAGCAGATCAAACATTTAATAACAATACATTTCAGAAAAGAGTAACGTAAGCCTTTGAGAAAATAAATCAGCAAGGGATTTTATTAATATATTTACCTCTTCAACTACCCATAGAGTTACTATATATCTTATCAATCACAACAGGTCCATTTTGAGAATGAAAAGAAGCATCTTCTATATAGGATGCCAAACACAGTGCATTGAGTAGAAACTTTAAAGACAAACTGGTAGTATATAGTAGTTATCTTACCTAAAAATAATCTAATGCCACAGCAATGATTCCAGAAACAAACAAACAAAAAAAAGGTGGAGGAAAGGAAGTGAGAGGGAAAACCACTGTCACTGTCAAAGGAAACAGACATGGCATTACAGACTTTAATATAATCTTAGACATGAAAACTTCCTTGATGTTTTGGTCTTCCAATATTTGCAGAGGAAGCACATGAATACCCAAAGGTAAAAGCATAAACTAAGAGAAATGTAGTAATGTCAAGAATATAATGTTATTTGACATGCAAAGGTCTGATATGTGAATTCAACCACAGATTATACATAACAAAAAACACACTTTTATAACAACATAGTCATATTCCATATAAACCCATTTGTATTTCATAAAAGATATAAATGTAAATTTGATCTTCAAAATTATGAGAGGCATTATTGAAAGTGGATAATGCTGTGATGCTTCAAGTTTTTCCTTCACTAGTTTTAAATTACTGATGTCTACCAGCAAGACAGACAAATCATAATGTTTCCTATAAGCCAGATGTTGAAGTAATATAGAAAAATGGATATGTCAGTGATAATTCCGATAGCTGTAATAAGAGGAACTAGATTCTAGTGATTGAAACTTCCTGCCATTGGTACCCATTCTGTAAAAACAATACATTATTTTTCAGTTTTATTTTAATCTTTAGCCAAATCTAAAACCTAAATTATAAAAGTTCTAAGAAAAGCATTCCAGTTTCATCAAAATGGTTTGTTAATAATTCTTCCTTAAAAATAATGGTCATATACAGTGAAACTTAATTTTCATCAACGTCATTGTAGTATTAAAGAGATAAACTAGTTAGAACTTGATTCCTTGTCCCCATGGAATATAATTTTGATGTCATGTCTAAATTTGGAAATTTTCTTCCAACCTGACAGTCAGTCTCATTTTTACTTCCTACATTAAGAATTCATTTTGAGTATCATAAATTTATATGCCTAACTTTATTTCCCCATATAAAAACTAGAGCAAGAATACAGGTCATTGAAGTAAGTGCAAATAACATGTAGCAGAAAAGTCCATGTTAAATAGATGTCTGGTTTATTTAACATTGAATTCCCACAACTTTACATTTCAGTTTCTCTGATATTCTCCTAGTGGTTCAAGTTTAAAGTCTTAGAGGCATCATTAGCCATTCTCTCTCCTTTATCTTTTATATCTTAGTGTGTGTCTAAGTCTCTTTGACTTTAAAATACATGCACAAATTTTTTTTTCCTTCTACCATTGTTTCTTCTCTTTCACTGAAACCCTCTTTATTCTAAATCACATATCAGAAAGGTCTTGTAAATGTCAACCTCCTGTTCTCATTCATAACAGGAAATGATATATCCTAATACAGGCATGTTTAAATATGGACTCCACTTGGATTTTTTTGAGTGAAAAAAAATGAAGAAGAGGCAAGGTAGAGTTGGGAAGAGGAGAGTTGAGAAAAGAATAGCTTTAACATGCTGTAATAATTTTGTCCTCACCCCCAGAGACCATAGAAAATAGTTATCAGTCCAGAGAACTCTGTTCATTTATAATCAAAGATTTAGCCAGGAGAATAAAGTAACTCTGGAAGTAATCAATTGAACTATAATAATGGGATCTGTTTTGATTTTTTTCCCCCTCAAAACATTCCAAATGGTTTATTTTGTCTATTGAACTATAGTGCTTGCAGCAAACTTTAGTAAGTATTTAGAATAATGCACCATTATTCATGAAAAATTGTGGAAATCTTTCAAATATGTACAATATGTCCCATGGATACTACTAACTGGCTCATCTTACGTTCATCAGTCAAGAGGCATTCATTAACCATTTAATTTGGGTGAGATACTTTGTTTGATGTTACGAAAGCAATTATGAATGTTATAGACATGAATCAAGTCTCATGAGGGAAAAAGATAATGAGCATTTAAACATATAAATAACTGAGTATAAACTATAAAGAAAGTTAAATAATGAATTAATATCAGGTAAATGTATGGAACTATCTTGAAAATGTACCATTTATAGTGAGACTGGAGTAATGAGTAGCTATGTGAGGATTGGCAGGTAGCAGAAAGTATACAGTTTTGTGTAGTTCTCAAGGTAGGAAATGATATATGTAATGAAATGAGGTCATTTAAGTTCATGCACAGAAAGCAAAGTGGAAAGGTAATTAGGCTGGAGAAGATGTCAGGGAGCTGTTATCCAGAGCCTTTAGGACACCAGAGGTGGGAAGGATATTGCTTTCAGTACAAGGGAAACCCACGAAGCCTTTTAATCAGGTGGTAATAGAATAGGATTTCATTTTCAAAAGACCTTGTAGGCTGCTATTTAGAAAAAAGATCTGGAGAATTAGATAGGAAACTAATTGGGATATTATCTAAATATCATCTCCTTATGATAGGAGATGACTACCTAGTTTTATGTGGTGGCAGAATAGAAGAAAAATTGTTAGTACTGAGATAGAATCAAGGACGATTCCCTGGTTTCTCACTTGAATAACTCAGTGGATGACTGTTGATTACTAGGATATGTAATACAGGAATGTATTATATTCTTGTAGAGATTCAGAAGAAGAGTAGACAGTTCAATTTTAAGTACTTAAGCATAAGGTGACTTTGACATCAAATTGTCAAATGGTATGTTGACCTTATAAATAAAGGTCTGTGCTGGAGATCCTAATTGTAGGGCTCATTAGCATATAAATATTTCTTAAAAGAAATGGGTATGGACAAAATTGACCTGGGAATTGGTGATATAATATTATCATATTAGAATAAATAGCAGCTTAAAAAAAAAAAAACTGAGTACCAAGGAACTGAACAACAAAGAACTTCAACAATTATATATTATATGAGGGAACCAAAACTAGCAAAAGAAATGGAGAAGAAATTATCAAAGGGAAAAAGTGAATATCAAAAGAAGAACAAGTACTTCAAGAAAAGCAGAGTGGTAAACAGTGTCAAATGCTACTAAACCATCAAGAAAGATGAAAACATACAGGTGTTCTTTGGATTTGACAACAGAGAAACAATTTGTAACCACAAAAATAGCACTGTTCAGAGGAATGATGCTAATAGAAGCCTGAAGAAGGTGAATTGAGAAATGAATACAGACTGGGAAAAAGTAGAAACAGATGAGTACACAATACTTAGGGGAAAACTGGCGTAGAGATGGAGGAAATAGCAGTTAGATAAAAGACCCTAGGCACTGGATCATACTTGTATGAAAATAATCTAGTAGAGGAAATATGATAATGCAAAAGTAAAAATAATACATACATAAGAGAAAAATATTTTGAAGCATGAAAGAATCAGAGGTGACCCTGGGTACAAATGAAAGAAAGTTGTGGATAGGAAGAGGATCTGCCTTGCCATTGAGAAAGGAGAAAGAGATGGGAGGCACCAATCCAGTTTTGGGTTTGCAAATAGAATCTCCTTTGGAGCTCCTAATGGATAGCTTCTACTTCTTAAAGATAATAAAGTAACCTGCTGAGGTTAGAGGGGAGAAGGGTACAAGGAGCAAAAACTACATGTAAAATCACCATGAAAACCAAAAAAGATTGTTACAGGGGAAAAAAAAAAACTGAATGAGAAACCATTTCAGAATATAGAAATTGATGGGTCATTTGGAAGAGAATTCTGAGTCTATAGGATATGGAATGTGACATAAGGTTAGGGGCAGGGCATCACAAGCTCCAGGACAGCATGACTTCCAGACCCCAACAACTTTCTATCTCCTAGAGAAAGACAGGCAGGATTGAGCCCTCTGAACAGCAGGACTGGAGCAGGGCCCTCTGTGACCTGAATTTAAGGGCAGCACAGCCAAGCATTCATTTCTGTAAGATGGATCCCTGGAAGTGTAATTGATGGATTAAAGTATATGTTCATTTTTCAATTTGAAAAAAAATCTATTTAATGAACCAAGAATTGCTAGTTATTTATATTTGACTAACATTGCGTAAGAGAGCCTTTTTTTTTCAATTTAATAAAAATGATATTTTTCTAAAATTTTGTTGAATAGTTGAACAACAATCTGTCCTTGTTTACCATTGTATTTTCCTGAATTGTTATGGAGCTTGACATTTAAGTATATACTGTCATGGCTTATGACTTGCCTGTTTATATTATTTGTCTTTTTTGAGAGCATTATTTTTATAATTTAATCAGTTATTTGTACTCCTACTTTACATTCCATTAATTTCTTAATTTCTGGATGTGTCCTTACTATGTTCTCCAAAATTATTTTAATTTTATTACTTGTGCTATGTTTCCAGTTTTTTAAGGTGTTCACTGACTTGTTTTTAAAATAAAGCTTTCAAATTACACGTTAGCCCTAGTACAAGCTTTAGATATATTATGTTGGTATAATTGCAGATTTCTCATATTGTTATTAATTTCTATATAACTTAAAGTTAATTTTGGTCCAGAAATTTAATTTTAAATGTTTTAATATACTGTAACTTGTTCCTTTTTTGTGTACAATGAATTATTGTGCACAGAGACTTCTAAAAGTCCTACCTTATCAAGTGGTTTTTTGGTGACACAGTAGCTAATAAATTTTACCTTGACAAAGATCCAGTAGAGACTAAGAATAGGGAAAGTAATGTACCTTTGCAAGAGGTACTAATTGCTTATACAACATAAAAAGGTTAGTGAAGATATAAATATAAAAGGTTAGTGAAGATATAAATATAAAAACTGTGTTTGTCACAGAAAGATCAGCTTTTTAAAGGATAGAAAGAGATTAGAACAAATAAGCAGAGATCAAAGTAGTGTCTCAGATTTTAGCATTTAAACCCAAGCAAGAAAAGGGTCTAAAATCAATAAACACAAACAAGCAGGATTCTGGCATTAAGGAGATTGGAGTTAGGGATAAAGAATTCTCCCAATGGGAAAATTAGATTTCAGAGCAGGAAACCCAGCTGCCAAAATATAGAGTATAAGTGCAAAGCTCCAAGCAGAAAGATGAACTTGATTCTGAGTATCTGTTAGCTTCTTAAACATCCCCCATTTGTACAACAAATGCTTACCAAAAGGTAACAGAAATAACAAGATTTAATTTCATTTCCTTGTTTGAAACTATTTCACTATTTTTTATCTTTTAAAAGTATTGTCATGTTTACTTCTATTGCAGTATTCAACAGAATATAGTCTTTCCCATATATGTGTAGTATTTGGTAGTGAGACTGTAGGACAGATCAAATATTTTACATTTAAACTACCAGAGAAGAAACTAAGTGCCAGAGAAAATATTTAGTCATTATATGCAGGAAATATCTCTAAATAAAATACTGCCCAAACAAACTATAAAAGTAAGAAGTTCCAAAATACATAGCCTGAGGTCCAGAAATATACAGGTTTTGACATCATTTGCCACTTAGAGCATTTCCCTCTACACTAAAATTTAGTTGGAAAGGGACTACCTGTTTGCCACAGATGATAGAAACATACTTACTGCCTCTCCTCCATATACTATCAATACATTGATAACTCATTAAATTTACTCTTACTATACTGGTTCTTATTAGTTCAATGTTTAACTTCCACTTAAAGCAACAGAGTTTGTATATAACCTTTATTAGCTCAGTGATGTTCAATATGATTAGCAAAGTACTAATAATCCTGTGGGGGGTGGAATGAATTTTCAAACTTGCCATTAATGGCATGTTGTCAGACACTGTCCTATGCCTTATGGAATGTTTAGCAGCACCCCATAGTCTCCATGCTGGACTCTAAATAGTAATTCCTCTCCATTCGTGACAACGAAAAATGTCTTCACACATTTAAATTGTTGCCTGGATGGTGCAAATTCACCCATGGTTAAAAATTCACTGGTCGAGGGGCCTCCCTGGTGGTGCAAAGGGTTAAAAGCACAGAACTATGAAACTACCATCAGCAATAGCAGCAAGAGTTTGATCTCCAGCCAAGGAGGTAACCCACATGGTGTGGCAGACCTCTCCTGTCTCGCTCACTGCTTCCCTCAGCAGTGTATTTCAGTAGATCTGCCTGTTCTGCTCCCATTCTGTCTCTGGTGAATCTTCTCACAGCTCTTGCACCTTTGGCCTGTGCTCCAGTTCTGTATGTATAAATAATAAATAAATCTTAAAAAAAAAACACTGGTCTAAAGAGAAAACAGAAATTATGATTTATTTTCCTCCATTGAAAGAAAATAATTAAATAAACAAATGGGACTATTAACTAAAAAGCTATTGTACCTCAAAAGAAACCACCACAAAAAACAAAAGTAAACCTAGGACTAAGAGAATATACTTACATCTTATATATCTGATGAAAGGTTAATTTTCAAATACATAAACAACAACAAAATCAAATAACCCTATCAAAAACAGATACTTATCCAAAGACATTCAGATGGCCTACAGGCATATTTAAAAAAAAAAAGTTTAACATTATCTTAAGAGAAATGTAAATCAAAACCATAATGAGAAATTGTTATAGGACAGCAAATCTGTTAGAGGACAGGGGGAGAGGGACAGCCCTGAAGCTCCAAAAACCTGACTGCTCTAAGTAGGTTCTGCCATCCGCCACAACAAGACAAAACATATAAAACTTTAATGTAAAGGGACTTTAATATAGTAAATATACAATATGGAACACAAAGAATATAACTTCTAAATCAAACACCTTAAGTTACCCATCCCCTTGTGAGCAAAAGTCAACCCAAAAGGGATTGGCCCAAAGCAAGGCCTGAAAGCCTGCCAGCAGACTAAAGCACCTTCTGGCCAGTATCCATGGAAAAGGGTCAAAAGTGGCCAGACAAATCTAGGAGGAAAAGAGCAAAATCAAAATCAAGTAAACAGGCCCTCCCACCTGGCTCAGTGGATTAAAGCACAGCACTGAGAATCTAAAGCCGCTTCCGCATGAGTTCGATTCCCGCCTGCCCCGGAGGTGACCACATGGTGTGGCAGACCTCTCCTGACCCGCCCGCTGCTCCCCTCAGCAGTGTACTTTGTTGATCTGCCTGTTCTGCTCCCCACTCTGTCTCTGGTGAAGCCTCTCACCGCCCCTGAGCCTCTGGCCTGTATCCCAGTTCTGTATGCACAAATAAATAAATCTTAAAAAAAAAAAATCAACATAAACACTGCCAAAGTCACCTCCCTCCAGGTATCTCACCCACATCTGCCTTAACCAGTCCAGGGTCAGGAAACAAGCCCGGTTTCTTTATCACATGCTTGCTGCTCCATGTGGCTCCCTTAGGTCTCCTTCTTCTCCATCCTGCTTCATTCTCATTCCTCTCTCCTTTTTTTCTGTTCAGCTCCACCCTCCTTCTGGGTGGAAGTTCCAGGTTCACTGGGACCACCCTGTTACAAAATCACCTCACCAATGTAAGAATGACCCATAACAAAAAGACTAGAAACAAATGTTGGTGAGGATACAAAGAAAAAGAACACTAGTCTACTGTTGGTAGGAATGTAATTTGGTGCCGCTTTATGGAAAACAGTATGGAGATTCCTTAAAAAGAAAAAGAAAATGGAAATACCATATGATCCAGCAATACCACTGCTATGTATTTACTCAAAGACTATGCAAGCTCTAATATGCAAAGATTTATGCACTCCCATGTTCATAGCAGCATTCTTTACAATAGAGAAGTCATGGCACCGATCTAAGTCTTCATTGGCAGAAGATTGCCATCTAAAATGTAAAATGGGCCTTGAAATACTGAAAGTGGCTCAGGAACTAAGAAGGGGTGTCTTTTACTACACAAATAAAGATTAAATTAATACCTTAGCAAATAACTGAGAATCTAAGAGATGTACAGCAATATCGGTAATGAGTTAGTGGTATCTAATATTGCATGCTTGTGATAGTCTGCACAAAACTATTTCTCTTAGAAAATTATTCTATCAAACAGATAAACTTTCCTCAAAAGTATTTGTTGGAGACTTTTTGTCCCCTATCACAGATTATTGGGGGGGCAAAACAGGCAGGGTCTCAAAGTGGGAATGTCGTCCGTGAGCGGAGATTCCTAGAAAAGGGGGAAAAAGGGAAAAAACGGGGAGCGGGCGCGAGGAAGACACGGAATGGGAGTTGGGTGCAAGTCTCCCTGCTCTGACTTCAGCAGAGGTTTATTTTATACATTTTAAGCAGGCAGAGGGATGACATTAGCATATGAAATGGGCTGAGATCACAATTACCTTTTTTCTAAGAATAGTCTGGGGCCATTTTGACCTTTAGTTGAGATTACAACATTTTTAAAATCAATCTATCAAGGTTAAAACAGGTACATAGATTTACAAAGTTTAAGACTAATATTACTATATTTACCACAGTGACGATTAACCAAAATAAAGTCCCTTAAACATTATCTATTACTTAACTGCTTTCATTCTCATAGAGACATCCTAGGGGGTAAAGTAAAGTGAGGGCAGGAAGAGGAAATTTCTTGTAAATCAAATTAAGGTAAGGTTCTTTGAAAAACTTTTTAGAAAGTTTAAGTGAGTTTTCTTGAAGTTTAGATGGTAGAAAACCTGATTAGCTCTACATAGGCTACTTGGGTAAATTTCCATATCTAAAGACCAGATAGTAGGAAGTTTGAGTGGTTATTTAGAAACTGAATAGAAGGCTATGTGAGATAGGGTGATAAGACTCAGTCTGGCAGTGAGAGAGACTTTGCAGTAACAGCCATTTGTTTCTATTAATCAGCCAGTTGAATGAATTTTGACTTCGAGAGGAATTTCTCGCCTGGTGCATGCAGTACTTGCTTGTCAGGGCCAGGTAGTGCCTTATGAGGCTGAGGCAATCCAATTGTAAGCTGAAGGTTGCTCAGAATATTTTGATATTACGATTATACCAAAAAGGGAGGTCATAACATAAGTTTGCGTGGAAAATCTGATTTTTCAGAGCATTTCCGTCTCCATGCAGAATATGTCAGTCAGTCGATAGAGGTTGCATAGCTTGTGTCAAGTATTGAAGATATTCAGAGAGGTTTTCTTTTAATAACACAATCTTTAGTTGAAATATGCTCTCACTCTTTCTCTGCAGGGTGTTATTACATTTAATTCAGAAGCTTCAGTAAATGATCACAGCTAGTCCATCATCTCTCACAGTGTCAATGTCAACTTTGATGTGAGAATGGATTAATAAGCTGAAGAGACTATATGTCAAAGAAGTTATTGCTAACTTAAGAATTACCTTCTGAATTTACCATAATATAAAGACTAATGGGTAGCTTTGACAGGTGTAAATGACTGAAAGGTAATTGTTAGTTAACTGTGATTGTATTGTTTTAGCACTTCCTGAAGGAACACACCATATTCTTGAATATAAACTTCAATGAAAATGAAATTTTGTATAATATGTTGATCATGCATGTCTCCTTCTAAAGATATCAATTTCTTGATATAATACAAGAAATGCATCTAATGCATAATAAGATGACATTTAAAGAATTGCTGATATACTTCAGGAAATAAACTAAAGGGAGAAGATCTAAAATATATCAGGATAAATAAAATTTATCAGCTTTAAATTTAAGTAAAACAGGAGAAATAAAAAGCTGGCTATGAACACATATAAAATCCAACTGGGGTTTTCTATCAATAGATAAGGACACTTCTGTGACTCTTATTTTACGTAGGGGTAGTTCAGAATATATAAGCTCTACAAGTATTTCAATTGTTGGTATCTTTATGTAAATATATAAAATTATATAATGTATATACTAATATCAGGAAAATAGACTGACACCATGTAGATTGAAAAATTAGGAAGAAACAGATTATTCTAGTAAAAATAGGATAGCAGGCCCTCCCTGGTGGTGCAGTGGGTTAAAGCACAGCATTAAGAAGCTAAAGCCACTTCCGCATGAGTTCAATCCCCACCTGCCCCGGGAGTGACCACATGGTGCGGTAGACCTCTCCCTAACAACACCCTCAGCCTTGTACTTAATGATCTGCCTGTTCTGCTCCCCACTCTGTCTCTGGTGAATCCTCTCACTGCCCCTGTGCCCTGGCCTGTACCCCAGTTCTGTACGCACAAATAAGTAAATCTTTAAAAAAAAAAAAAAAAGGATAGCATACTAAGCTTAAAAATATGCCTTCTAGGCCCTCCCTGGTGGTGCAATGGGTTCAGATGCAGCACTGCAAGCTGGCAGCAGTCGTCTCAGTGCAAGTTTGATCCTCCAACCCGGAGGTGATCCATATGGCACAGCAGAACTCTCCTGTCTTGCCCTCTGCTCCCCTCAGCAGTATATTTTGTGGATCTGCCTGTTCTGCTCCCCATTCTGTCTCTGACAAACCCTCTCATCACTCTGTACCTCTGGCCTGTTCCCAGCTCTGTATGGATAAATAAATAAACCTTTAAAAAAAATCTATAAAAAAATATGCCTTCTACTGCTGATTTAAAATAAGGGACTTAGGCAGAGGTTAGATTGATATTTCTATATCCCCAAAATAAAATGGGGAAATAGAAATTTTGAATAAAACTCTTATGTCATCAAACATTTATGGTTCATAAAAATTGCTTAAAGAAACTCTCAGAAATATCACCCCAGTAAAGCCAACCTAGGTCATTCAAAAGAATGCTATCAGTGAAAAATCAACAACAAAAAGTGTAGCTAAACTGTTTTTATTTTTAATCATATAAGTAGTGTTAAGAGCTGAAAAGCTAGGTGAACAATTTAAATTATAAAGAGTTTATATAAACACTTATATAAATAATTATATAAATAATTTTAATATATAAAATAAGGTTGGGTGGGTTAATCAAGAAAATACCAACCCTTATTGTAGAATAAACAAATAGAAATTGCACAAATAGAACCTAATAAAGAGCCCTGAAACAGTCCCACTCATAAATGAATGCAAAAGGAAGGCAGTAGTGACACAGCGCAACAGTAGGCGAGGGGCAAGCTCTTCGATGATGGTTCGATCCCCTCATGCCATTCATGTGAGTGTCAGATAGTCTCTTGTCTTTCAACTACACTGTGATAAAACACCAAAAACTTCTGGTGTTCTCCCAAGGAAACACCAGATGGAAAATAAATGAAGAGAGGGAGAAACTAGTATCTCTTCTTACGTATCTCTTGTAGCATGTCAACAGAGTGGCAAGACAGTGAATGCAACTGCGAACTACTGCAGGGACCAGCAGCATCAGCAGGGGAATGAGCTCCCAGTGTCTTTCCAATTCCAACATCAGTAGTAGCAGTGTGACCTTCAGAGGCTCTATAGGCTTCTAGCTAACTAACATTTCAAAGTAAAACCATTAATTTATTTGATTATTAAGTAACACCTTTGGTTTCCGTCCAGCGTTCTCTGCCTTACCCAAGAGGTCCCACAAAGATAAATGTGATAACAATAGTAATAAATAATTATTGGAATCCAAATTTGGTCTAGCAGTATTTAACATAGATCATTGTCTTAGCATTCTCAGCCTACAAAATTAATTTTTAAAAACCTAGCCTTTAAGATTTACACCTTTGGGGCCCTCCCTGGTGGCACAATGGGTTAGAACACAGCATTGTGAGGCCGTGCACAGCCACTGCAGCATGAATTGGATCCCTGGCCAGGGAGGTGACCCAAATGACATGACAGATTACTCCTGAGCGGCTCACTGCCCTATAAAAGCAGTATGTTTCATTCAATCTGCCTTTTCTACACTCTGCTCTGCTCTAGTGAATCCTTTCAGCTCCCACAACTCTGGCTTGTATTCCAATTCTTGCATGCTTAAATTAAAAAAAAAATATCTTAAAAAAAATTTATAACTTTGCTTGGGACATGCATTCCCATATTGCCTTTCCCTGGTGGGAGTAAAAACCTGGTGGAAAAAGAGATGAAGCTCTACTCTGGCACAGTTATTAAGCCACATTGCAAGTGAAATACTTGGCTCAAATCCATTTACTCTGATGAATTAGGAGTGACTCAATTTAATTGAAAATCAACAGCAGACATTATTATTAGATAAAGTTATAAAATGATTTGCTACAGCAGCAGAGACTTATAGGTCTTGTGTGCAACATAAAATTTTAATGAAATGGGCATTTAAAGACTACCATTATAGTATACCATGTTGTCCATAGTTAAATCATTAAATTATTTTTACATAATAAATCAAGGTAAGTGCAAGGTATGGGATTTTAAAATGACAACTATAGAAAGCAATGAGTTTGAATTTTACTAAAAACTTATTGTTACATAAAATAAACAAGTATGTCCATCAATCACTGTGGAGTGCAAGACACTGAAGAACTAAACATTTTGTCAGCAAAATAAGACATACATTTAGAAACAGAGCGTTTTTTTTTCTGTGCGATATACTCTGAGATGCTTAAGAATTTGATATATAGAATAGATCCCGACTATTTTGTGATACATTGGGTCAGTGTTATAAACGCCCCAATGTCCATTCTGACACAAATGGTTAGTCACTAACTACTGTCATCTCATTGTTTAGCCAGTAAATTGATTAGTTGTGGGAAAAACTTGGTTCCTCTAATATGTAAACTACATCATGAAAGGATTTTTTACTATTTTGTGTATATATATTCTTATAACTTAGAACTGTGACAGGTCTATAACAGATATTCAATGAATAATTGTTGAGGAAAGTATGAGGCAGAGGAAGAGATTTTAAAAAAAGAGTGAGCTCTTAGAGGAAAACAGAAATAAGTTTCACAACATTTGTTTATTTTTATATGTACTTTTATATTTTGGGGGATTACATCTTATATGCAACTTTTATATTTTGGGATCATTACATATATTTTGAGAATAAAGTTAGTAAAGATTATGGACTGTTAAAATAATGGATCCAAGTAAAGGTAACTGACAGAAAATGGGAGGGATGGGCATTTATATATATTTACATTGTCATGGACTGTTAATAGCATAACACGATACTATAGTGTATTGTGTATAGGCACTATAAATGTATGTGCTTTCTGCTTTTGACAAGGGTGGCTGAGAGAGCCTGGTAACACTTTAGGGAATATTTAATATGAGTGCAGAATTGTATCACAGCAGGGTACACTCCTGCATCAGAATTATGTGCACTCATGAGCAAACACAGTAAATCCTTACTATAAGAAAACAAAGTAAAATAGTTCTACATTTCCATCCTGAGGGTCCATTTATGATTGAAGTTTGAAGTCACAATAACTGTAGAGGGAAAGCTAGAACTAACATTTTTCTTCTGCATAGGACATCTCAATTACAGCAATATATTATAATAATGAATGAATGAATAAAGCAGTGTTATTAAAAGTTAGCTTATGCCATATTTTTCAATCACAAAATCATAACAGGAAGTCTTAAGGAGAAAACAGCAAATGAGAAAAACAGCAAAATGAGAAACAGCAAATTAGATCAAGCTCTTACACATAATTTCATAGATATAAGCAAAAATAACATTTTTTAGTTATATAGTAAAGCTATTCCCATCTCAACAGCACACCTACCCTCTGGACATCATCCGTTTCACTCGCTTCTCAACACAGACTTGTACCTCTACATTGTCACCAAAACCCAGGACTCTGTCATTGACTCTGTAGGTGTGTAGCCCTATACACACAGGTGGACTGATGACTGCTTTCTTCCATTTAGTAGATAATATTATCATAAATTATTAGTCCATTATCTGCTACTGTCCTAATCTTCTGGTCCTTGTTTTATATATCTGCTGCCCCACAGATCCATTTCTAGCACTCATGCACCTACACACAGACTTCCTACTATCTCTCAGGAAACTGGCCCCTTTGCTCTTAACTGTGATTCCCATTCCACAATCACCTCCAGTCATCGCATCTCTCAGCAACTTGCATCCACCTATCTTCTCATTTTTCTATCAGTACCAATATCTTACCACTTATAATTCAGTCTCAAGTTGCTCACTCATTAAATTCTTGCTTAACCGTTTCTGCCCCTAACAAAAGTCTCCATCTTTGGAGAGTTGGCATCTCTTTAGTTCTTTTCATAGATGCTTATTTTCTCCTAGATTTTATTTCTTTGTACTTGAAAGCCCATGACACCCCTGCCATCTCATCTGACTATTGCATTCTTCCATTTAGTAGGTAATGTTATCACTATAAATTATTAATCCATTATCTGCTACTGTCCTAATCTTCTGGTCTTTGTTTTATATATCTGCTGCCCCACAGATCCATTTCTGCCCTCTCAGCTAAGGCTAAAATTCAGTTCATGGGTAGGTTTACAAATATCTCTTTTATCACTGCAGTAATTTTAACAGCCATATCAATAATGGTTCAGATACCTTCATTATCTCTAGTCTTGACTTAAACCAGCAATTATTCATGCTCTTCCTCTATTTAAATGTACTTTGGTTAAGTTGGGAGCTTTGGCAGTGCATTCATTTTTCTGCTGTAACAACAGACCACAAACTTAACTGAAATTTATTCTCGTGTAGTTCTGGAGGCCAGAAATCTCAAATAGCCTCATAAGTCTAAAAATAGCATATCAATATATTGGTTCCTTCCAAGGGAAAAAAAAAATCTGTTCCTTGTTTCTTCTGGTGGCAGCTAGTATTACTAGGCTGGGCTCACAAAACTCCATTTGCTGCTTCTGTCTTTATATTAACTCTCATCTGTCATCACATCTACTATAGCTTCCCTCTTAAAAGACACTTGTGGATTACATGTACAGCCTACTGAGAAAATGCTGCATAATTTCCCTTCTCAAATGCTTCATTTAATCATGCCTACAAAGCCAATCTTCCCATATAAGGTTAGATACACAGATTTTGAGGATCAAGATGGCAATCATTCAATTTACCATAGTCTAAATGCCCCAAGCACATCATGGTCAGTCATAGGAAACAGCTTGAGGGCTAGTGGCAGTAGCTACAAAATCATGGAGGCCCTAGGTCTCCATGCTATGAGAAGCACCCTAGGCTCAGAGTGAAGAGGCTCTGAGACATCTTCAGAATGAGAGACCCCAGCCTGCCCTCAGGCACTCTCACTTTTCCTTCATTCCCTCACAGATATAGCATTTTCAGAGTTTCCTTCTTCCTGCCCAGTTCTGGCAGCTATGACCTTAGTATTAGACACTGAAAGTAACCGTAATAGTTCTTTGTCATAACATAGGAAGATATTCGTTCTACTTAGCACCCTAATATGGTTCAGGAAAATATCTAACATAAAACTCCTGAATAGATGCTTGGTTTTGTTCTGGGAAAAGCAATTTCTTACTGGACCATAAGATAATAAGTTATATACTAAAGCTTGAAATTTGAGTGTTCTTATAGGAATATTCATAAAATAAGACTTCAAGATTTTCTGGGCACTATTTCATTTGTTCCAGATAATTATTTTTTCATGTTATAACACCATATACATCTACAGTCCTACTGAAACATCAATAGAAAGATACAAAAAGTGATTTGTCAGCCATCTAACTTCTTCATGCAAAGGAAGGATTTTTCTCAATAACACAATGATAGTGATTTCTAAATATGAATTTGGCAATAAATAAAAGTGACTCATTATTTGCTTTAAGCACACAAAAGACATTCTATAGAGAAGCTCTTTTCTTGTACTATGATAAATACAAAATGAATCATTAATTCATCCCTTCTATGACCCTTGTGGGTCTCCTAGATTTAAGCAGCCCGTTCAGCCACCATTATTATTACCTGCAGTTCTGCATTCCTATATAAGGTTAGAACTGGCCACCTGTCAGGAGCCAAACCTTACAAGATGCCTATCAAATCAATCAAGAGCAGAAAGCTTCATCATCTGAGAAGAGTGTGCATCAAAAGGTATGACCCAGAATGCCTGGGGGGCTGAGGACCGATGTATGACAAAGGACCCCCAAAAGCTGTCAGTGGAATGCCTGTTGATAAGATTGGAACCATGGCCAAGGATTTGAGGTCTGGTTTCAATTACAACACTGTGTCATCAAACAGATAAGAATTATCTGGTCAGCAGACTCCTGTCCACGCCAAACCCTACATGACAAAAAGCATTCTTTAGTTTCACCCATCTTTCTCTTTGCTCTCCTACCTGTGTGAAGGAAGACAGTACCCGTCCTCCACGTAACTGAGGCTGTATGATTATTCTATCAATTAAAAGGCCAGGATCTTGCTCAGTCAGCAGAATCCTGAATAGTGCAGCTGCTGTACAACTCCTGATAAAACAGACCCTTATGTACAAATAGTCACTATAATACAAATCTAAACTTTTACCACTTTATCTTAATGATATTTTAGTAATATTTGCATACCTTAATAAAACTATTTTTGTGATCTTTAAAAAAAAAAAACCATAAAATCTTGTATGAAATTTTTCTACTTGCCAATTCCCACCTACTCAATTTTAGTTTAACTATGGAAATTTCTTTTATCTTGATATTAGAAATAGAAATTAAGAATTTTAGCATTTATAAGTGTTTTGGACTTCTGATTCTAAAATGAGATTGTTCTCAAAGTGAAATATATGAATTATGAACTGATAGAAAACACAGAGATACAGTAACATAGGTGTCTATGAGTGCCAAGAACTGAGATTGTTTAAATGAAACAATGAAAAAACACTTTCAGATGAAATAGTCACATAATACAATGAAACATGATTTTGATACTTAAATCAGTTTACCAATTCTTCATGCATCTCACAAATTTAAGCCAGAAAAAAAAAAAAAAACCTGACACTGTAAAAAGGGAAAAAAATGCAATGTAAAAACTACATTCATCATCTTTTGAAAAATAAAGGTAGGGGTTACACACCATATAGTACATGTTAGAATAGAAATTACAGTGCAGTTAGTTTCAAGAAACAGAAATTTTAGTGTTAACTGGAGGAAAAGATCACTTCTTAAAAGCAAAAGCTAATTACTTAATATCTAAATTTATTCATATGTGCAGTCATGTAGTTTGCTAGGATTTTTCAAGTTAATTAAAAAGGCAATGTTGAGTATTTTTCACTTAATTAGCTCATAATTTTATAAATTTATGTAAATAAACGATTCAGTAACTTAATAATTTATAGATTTTATGTTTACTCCCAAAAAGCAATTTAGAATATATGCAGTTGTAACTCCACTTTGGCATAACTGCTGAATTTTCTAACAAAATGTCCACTCTGAAGTAAAACTGAGGAAAGAGAACTAACATGAGGAAGGAGGAGAATTGTCCACTCTCAGGGAAAGGTAACATTTGGTCACTGCTTGGCAGAAAAACCAGTAAGGTGAAGAGTAATGCAACAACACAGCAGAATATTTGATACTGAGATCATCATCTCAAAAGGCAAGGCTGCTATTGCTCTGGACAATGGAAAGGCAGGAAAACTACCTGAATTAAATCAGGCCAAACCCTCAGACTCATGTAAGTAGTTCAAACATTTAGAGAGAAAAATTAGACAGATAACTAGCAAGGTAGCTAGAGCTGCTTGGTAAAACAAGATTTTAAAAAGTGTGTTTCTCTGTTTTCATGTGTGTCTGCGTGAATTAAATCTTCTTTTCATGTTTTGTTCTGTTTTTTACTGGAAGGTTCAGCTTTCCCTTATGAAACTATAAAAGCTTTTTATAATTTAGGAATGGCAACGTTTTGCCTAATATTTTAGTATTTACGATTTACCCAGTTTGGCATTTGTCCTTCATGTGTGTTTGTACAGAGGATTTTTATTTGCTTGTTTGCTCAGATATTTCAATTGTTTTTTTTTTTTTAATGTCATGTATTTCTTATACCAATTTAGAGTCCTCCAAATCTTTGGTCAGTTTCATAAAAATTTAGTATGTATTCCTTCAGCACCTACCCTGAGTATCTGTAGCACCCTGAGTATCAGGAAGGCACAGGTCAGGTGTCCATGATCCAGGTCGACCGGTAAAGAAGAGTCCTGGAGCCCATGGTGGCATCTTCAGGCTTTTCATGATCTTTCCACACTACTTGTAGTAGGCAACCTGCTGCAGGGCAGGCATGGGGGCAGGGCATGGAGGCTCGCAGGCTTGCAGCTCCAGAAGAATCTTCCGGCTTTCTGGGCTCGCAGTGGTCTCCTGCGTGACCCTGTTTCCCACGCGCCCTCTGCTGACGCTGTTTCCTGCAGTGCTCACATCCTTTATAGGCACAGTCTGCCAGCCCAGGTGCTCCCACTCCCGCACGCCCACACCATGCTCCAGGTGCCGCCCTCAGGCGCACGTGTAAGACCACAGGTGTGGATAACCATGCTAATGATGGGAGGGTGGAAAAACCGGATTGCTTCCATCTTCCCTACAGTGTTAAAAATTATACAGTAGTGAACAAGATAAATTAGGAGTATGTCCTCACTGAGTTCATAATGGTGCCAACAGGCACGGAGTAGGTTCACTATCAATTCAGACAGCTGGATAAAGGAGAGTCCAGGAGCTCGTGGTGGATATTTACAGGCTTTAATGCTTTAATCAGGTACAGGGGCACACCAGGCAGGGAGGCTGGCATCAAGGAGGCGGACATGGCCAGGCAGGGGGATAGGAGACAGGTAGGCACCACAGCTTCATAGACACCCACAAATCGGGGCTGTCGTCATAATCTCATAGTCTTGGCCTCTGTTAACCATAGACTCTCACACCATTCTCCAAAGCTGACCTCCAGTCTCCGAGTGAGGCAGCCCTTATAGCCATGCCCTCTAGTCTCAGGCACACCCATACTCCAGGTGTCCACAGTCAAGTTCATGTGCCCACACCCAAGCACCATGTGCAGTAACACAATCAAAGCCACAGGTGTCAGCCACAGAGACTAGAGGCATAAAAAGCCTGATTAACTCATTTATCCTACAATAATCTTCTATGGAAAATGTATAAACCATGAACTATCATAAAGATTGTAATTTAGAAGGATGGAAAAAGTACAGGCTGTTTTGGCATTACAAGGACAATCCAGAGAGGTCAGGATTACTTCCTGTAGAGAGCGATTTTTAAGTGGAATATGATAGCAAGTTATATATTTAGGACTGCATTTAACAGCAAATGTAAACAAATGTAAAAAAGATGATATCACTTCTCTTTTGAAAATCCTTTATAGTTCCCTATGTTTACTCATAGTAAATGCCAAAGTTATACTCTATCAGAAATTAAGTTCGAAAAGTAATGGAGGTAGAAAATATGATACAAAATATGACCTGTAAGTATTGTCATATTAGGACTAAAACATGTTAAGACTACTTTTTTAAAAAGATTTATTTTTATTTTTTTTTAAAGATTTATTTATTTGTGCATACAGAACTGGGGTACAGGCCAGAGGCGGCGAGAGGCTTCACCAGAGACAGAGAGGGGAACAGAACAGGCAGATCGATGAAGTACACTGCTGAGGGGAGCAGCGGGCGGGTCAGGAGAGGTCTGCCACGCCATGTGGTCACCTCCGGGGCAGGCGGGAATCGAACTCATGCGGAAGCGGCTTTAGATTCTCAGTGCTGTGCTTTAACCCGCTGCGCCACCAGGGAGGGCCTAAAAAGATCTATTTTTATTTATTCATACAGAACTTGGGTACAGGCTAGAGATGTGGAGGGTGAGAGGATTCACCAGAGACAGATTAGGGAGCAGAACAGGCAGATGGAATGAGGGGAGCAGCGGGCTGTCAGGAGAGGTCTGCCCGGCCATGTGGTCACCTCCGGGGCAGGTGGGATTGAACTCATATGGAAGTGACTTAAGCATCTTAGTGTTGTGCTTTGACCCGCTGCACCACCAGGGAGGGCCATGAGACCACTTTTTTATTTATTCATACAGTAGTGGGGTACAGGCCAGAGTTGCAGGGGCAGTGAGAGGATTCACCAGAGACAGAGCCGGTTGCAGAACAGGCAGATCGAAGAAGTCTACCGCTGAGGGGAGCAGCGGGGGATACAGGAGAGGTCCGCTGTGCCTTGTGGATCATCCCCAGGACGAAGATGGAACTAGTACCAAAGCTGCTGAGGCCAGCTTTGCAGTGATGCACTTTAACCTGCTGCGCCACCAAGGAGGACCTAAGACTACTTTTGTGTTTCCAAATCCTACTATTTTTCTTGTGATACATCTGCATTTTTTTTTCAATATAGTATAACAAAGGTATTTTATAATCACATACACATTACTTCACGTACCATTACTTCTACTTCTCCCACTCTCTTTTTTTAAAGATTTACTTATTTATGCATACAAGAAGTGGGGTACAGGCCAGATGTGTGGGAGGTGAGAGGATTCACCAGAGACAGAGTGGGGAGCAGAAAAAGCAGATGTACTGAAATACACTGCTGAGGGGAGCAGCAGGTGAGTCAAAAGAGGTCTGTCATACTATGTGGATCACCTCCCTGGCCAGGGATAGAAATAGTGCTGCAATGGTTGTGGGTAGCTTCATAGAGTTGTGCTTTAAACAGCTGCATCACCAGGTCTCTTTTTTCTTTCCAATTAGGCAGTCTTTCTACCTTACCAATGACAGGCTTTCATTATGTCAAATCGAATGGTCAGTTCTTAGTGCTCATGCCACCCAACCTACAAACAGCATTTGACAGAGCTGATCACAGTTTCCCCCAAACACTTTATCAATTGGTGTCCAGGATAATTGTTTTGTTCTCCTTCCTCTTGGTCATTTATTTCAAATTTATTGGTTTGCCCCCTTATTCAAACACTTATACCAGCCCTCAATACCAGCCACCATTCTACAAATACAACATGAAAAGTACTGAGCCTCCCTGGTGGCCTAGGAGTTAAGTGTCAGCGCTGTCACCAGCAGGATCTGAGTTTGATCCCTGGCCAGAGAGGTGACCCACATGGCACAGAAGACCTCTCTTTCCTGTCTTGCCCACTGCTTTCCTTAACAGTGTATTTCAGTATGTCTACCTGTTCTAACTCTCCACTCTGACTCTGGTGAATCCTCTCACTCCCTGTACCTCTGGTCTGCATCACAGTTTTTCTGTACAAAAATAATAATAATAAAAGACAAAATTTTCTGATTTTAAGGTAGTGACATAAAAGAGGCCTTTACCTCTTTAGCCATTGCTCAATCCCCAGAATACAATGCAGAGTAGAAGATCACAAACTTTCCATTGAATTTAAAATTATAAGAAATGGGCAAGATTATATTTATTTTATAGATGAGAACACCTGAGACTCAGTGAATTTATGCAATGGATCAAAATCACATTTTGTTATGGAAAGCCCAGAAAGAAGCCTAAGAAAGAAAGTTCCCTCTTGTTTTCATTTTGTTTTTGGCCAGGCTTATGAAAATTTCCATTACAAAAGAATAAAGGGAAAATCAAGTGAATAGTTGCTGACTTTCAGGTGTTTTCATAATTTAAAACATATTAGAACACTTTTAAATAGGTGGGAATCTTTTCAAATATTAAACTGCTTTTGACCCATTAAGTCTGTATATTGAGTGTCTAAAATGAATTTCATAGAACAGAAGAGTTATGCATGCCAACTGGTTTCACTTTTTCCCCTTTCTTTTCTTGCTATTTCTTGTAGCTTGAGTCGTTCCAGTAGAAGAGTACAAATAATTCACTGAGCTATTTGATATGGATAATGAATAACCAACCCATGATAGATATTCAGAGGTTGAAATGTGAAAGGAAATTACTGTGGGATGGAGATGAATCCAAGGAACACATCAGCAAACTGTGAGAATGCATAGATATATCAGGAATGCAAGCCAACACTCATGCCTGAAAGCTGTCCTGGAAAAAAGTGCTATTATTGTCCCACTGAGATGCTGTACTAAAGAACACAGATGACTAGTCACATCTAAAACTGTAAAAATGTCTAGGCTGTATCAGCAAGATCACTTTTATGGATAGTTGATTCTATACCATTATGTATTTTTATTAAAATTATTTTTTCACCATGGTATTTTTTTATTTGAGATAGACAGGTATTCTACACTTGTCTGTTTTAAATAGTTAATGCCTTAACTGCCAAAACTGGTCAATGAAGAATCTCGGTGAAGCTTTGATGATTACTGAGATTTTATTTTAAAAATTCACTCACTGTGGTTCTTCTTTTCACTTCAATTCTGAGAATGCTGACAGGACCGCTCACTGTTCTGGCCTACACTAGCCCATCTTAACGACATAAATTCTTTAGATAGAGAATGGAAAGAGAAACAAAACTAAGGTGGTAGATTTTTCTTAGTCCTATTATGACACAGAACTTAAAATCATTCAGAAAAAAAAAAGAAGAAGAAAGAAAGAAAGAAAAAGAAAGAAGGAAAATGTTCAGGAACCTCAAGAAATAAATAGTAAAACTCAAGGTAGGAAAGAACAACTCAGTAAGTCTCATTGGTGGTTGAAGAATAAATCTAAGTCTGGTCCAAGATTCTGTTAACAAAACTTTCAGAGAGTTCTGAGTAACCAGTTCTGATTGCGGTTCTGCAGTTTTACATTCAGGCACCTACATGGACCAGGGTAACTCAGCATGGGGGAAGGTGATCAATGAGATGTGATTGTCTCAGTGCTTTGCTCTCTGTTTTGCAAGGCAAACACATTGCATAGTGCATAATCCTGCAATCTATGGGCTAAATACAACTAACTTATATGAGCTAGTCCTCTCAACATACATTTAGACTTGACCCAAATAAAGCTGCTTAGTTAAGCTAACTCAGGTTATAATAGGACCCTACTGATTAGTTATTGCAATCTAACAGGAATCTGGCAGTTCATACTTTCATAAATCCAGAAGACTATCACTGACCAACACCAGTGAGCACCAATTTTCCTCTGTATTATTTGGGGAAAAAAAATTTTTATTTGATTGACCCAAGCGGTGTTTATATCTTTCTGCTAGTACAAATCTACTACTATTGACAACTGACAATTACCAATACAATGTTTGTGTTAAGAATTACATTTCAGTTGGAAGGAAAAGAAAAACCCTACTTTTTAATATTTACTACACATGTAAATACCTATTTTAAAAAGCAGTAAGTTTATATTTACATGTATATGTATGTGTATAGCTATAAGTATACATATGTTATATAACACACACACATATGTATATATAACACATTTTAAGAGCTTCCCTAATTGCTTTTGGAGTAGTAATGGTTTTACAAAAAGAAAGGATTACAGACTTAAATAATTTATTAAACAGAAGGGCTTTTTCAATAGAAACATATATGATTTGAAAGGAATTAAACTGATCTTTATAATAAAAGTATTTTTCTAAGCATTTTAATTACAGATTGCCATAACTTCAAACTATTCCTGAGAGGCAATGCAATATAAAGATGCCATGGAGTGCAACAGGTATGTATGATACCTTAACACTGCTTGTAAACCTTTTATTTAAAATTGAATTGGGAACTGAAAACTCAGACTTAAAAAAACCACTAATTTGAGATTTAAACAGTCTTAACTCCATTTTTCACAAAATATTCAAGCTAGCTTTGCCAGAAAAAGCAGACATAAGCAGGTAAATAAAATTAAAAATATATGTGTAGAGTACATTAGAGTTTTACACTAATCTATTTAATATAATAGACATAAAGAATGAATCAACAAACAATTTGAATAAAAGAAGATGATTATTTAAGTTGAAGGGATCTTAACAAATATAACAAATATACAAACACTGATAAAAATTTTTGTCCCAGGTAGAAGTCCCTCAGCATAGGTACAACCCAAAGTGATGTGTAAAAGAGAACTAAATGAAATTATCAAGCTTGTATAAGGGTGTATTCCTTAGAGGGATGGGATGACATGGGAACAGGGAGAAAAGTGGGACAACTTTTGAGTTTGTACTGACACATTTGTGGCATCTACAGCTACTGATCCTAGCAGAAAGGAATCATTGTTTGCTTCTCCCTACACTCCAACTGAGAGCTACAATTGCAACTACAACAAGCCTGTTTAGTTACACGGTCTTTGAGCCCAAGATATTCCTCTATCCTCCACACTCACTTTGCATTTCTGCTTTCACAAGATTTCTCTATCTCCATACTGTGACTTCACACCTGAAATCATCTCTTCAGAATAGCCACAACACCAGTATGTGATGGACAATTTGGACAACTTCAGTTTCTTCATTTTTAGAATTTTCTTCCCTGTCCTCTCCATGATTCCCTGCATTACAACCTGGAAGGAAGTGATACACCATTCACACATATAACCAAGTTCCTGGGATGTTCAGAGCCTAGGTCCTGTCTCAGAATATAATCTGAGGAGGTATTGTGCTAAGACCTCCAAAGCATGGCTTTCCTTTAAATACAATAGGTTTCTCAAAAGAAAATATGAATAGAGATAAATGTAAGAGCTAAAATGACCAGAATCCAAAAGTACATTTTAAACATCAAAGCTTATTAATATTCCTCCCTATTTGTACCTGTTTTTTCCTTCATTGTTTGCATGGGTATATGAGTGAACACAAATTCCTGCTTATTTACTATATTTTATTCTCCTTTACCTCTTGTCTTTTACTAAGCACTGTAATCAAATAGAGCTAAGACTGGGAATACATTTCCATTCCCAAAGGCAAAGACTATGATTCCTGGCACCTAGCTCATAATGATTCCTTAGGATGAGATATAAATTTCAATAGTCCTGAATGAGAAAAATTCTATACAATCCAGCACCTGTGTCAATTGAATCATCCTCTCTGGCTGTAGTGATCCTACATATAAGCATGGAAGTATAAACTTAGAAGTAAAAATATTCTCAGACATGGCCATGCAATTATCAAAAACAAAAGAAGTCACCTTGAAAGTATGTCAAGCAATAGTTTGCTCACAGAATGAAAGATTATTTATGAAAATAATTATGCTTTAGACAATATCATTGTACTACTGAAAATTTCAACTAATTACTTCATAAGGATGAAAAGTCTCCCAATTACAGCAGTTGCATTCTTAATAAAACAAAAACAATTAGTGTTGACACTCTTTCTGCTAGAGTACTAAGTAATGCATTTGTGCAACAGTAAAGAAATGGTCTATTATAAAAAACATTTCTATTATATATGTAATAAATTTGGTATAGTTCATTATCTATATTTTGCTGATAAAAACAGTAATGAGAATAAATAACATCTTCTTGGTTTGACATATATTAGAAGGAATGATAGATAAGATCACCTGTATTTCCTTCACGCAAATGTATACATGTACAGATATATATTTTGATGTCTTTTTCACATAAATCTTTAATGAAAACTTTCCAATTATGTGCCAGGTACTTCTATTCATCAGGTCTGATTATTCACATTTTATTGGTGAGAATAATGAAAATGGAACATGTAGATAACTTGCTGAAGGACTCAAATCTGCTGAGTGGCAAAACTGGGTGTTTTTTAATCCAAATCCAAAGTTTGTCATACCATGCATGTCATGCAATCCCACACACATATATATTTTATTTTGTAAATGATGGATGAAGATAAAGCCAAACATAAAGGTACTTTGAAATAAATGTGTCTTTCCTTTTCATTTTTATGTCTCTGATTTCCCTTTACTGGTTATATCATTTGGAACTGCCAAGTATTCCCATTGGGAATTCAGGCAAGTTCAGGGAAGCTGAAGGTGAGCAATGAGTACTCTCCTATACCATTAAATTCTTCACAGTTACTCCACTTAACTGGCAGATACAAAGAGGCTTCCTTATGATATTTATCACACTACCCTATACTGCTCCAAATTTTGTCTCAATGACAAATGCTTGAGTTTAATCAGCCATTTTCTTCCACCTTTTCTTTGAAGACATTGATCAAGTTGTGATGACAGAGCTGTGATAAAATATCAGGCTCTGGGAAATGCTGAGCTGGCTTTGATTCTACTACTATTTCAGCACAAGGAAACAACTTGAGGGACATCTGTTATTTTTCTTTAATATTAACTGTCCTCTTTCATTTGAGACTACATATGTTTTGGTAAGAGTTGTAGAATCTATAAATGTTCAAGATGCTTTTCAAGAAGCTCATGACTTTCAATGGATAAAAATAGACTCACATTTTCATTTAAATAACCAAAGATCAAAAAGCTCTAACACTGCAGGACTTGGAGTACAGAAACTCATTCAATGTGCTGTTTCCTCTGTATGGAAACAAAATGCCTTTAAACATCTTTACATACTACAAACTTCTTTACATACTACAAACTTCTTTACATACTATAATATCTCCTTTTAACATAACATATCACATAGTATACTTTGCATATAACTTAATGGTTCATTTCTTAAAGTTACATTTTCATGTACAGTTAAACTACTCTCCCACTCTTACTCACATGTGGAAAGCATGTACTTAATATTTCTTAGAGATAACTGCATTTTAATATGCAACTAATATCTTTTTTACATATCATACAATTCAATTAATCACCATTTACAATAAATTTCATGAAAATGGGACATTGCAAAATAGTAAGCATGCAAAATTATTATGCTACTGTGCTAGATATAAAAACTAAAGAACAAAATTATGTCACTTGTGTGGAAATGTACAAACTCATCTTCTGGATCAGACTGATAACAATCATAAAATCAGGAGGTGAGGGAATTCAAAAGGATAAATAAAAGACTTAGAGAGTAAAAAGGCATTCTGTGGAAAGCAATTAAAATTGGAGAAGCAAACAGATTTTCCCTCCTCTTTTTTTTTTTTTTTTTTTTTTGTTGCTTTACCCTAAAGGTGGGATGGGCTGTGCAGGCAATTAAATTATTGGAAAAAAAGTTGTATATATGTCCATGGCAAAACAAAGTAAAGACATTTTCAGAAAAATGAAAATCCATCTCCAGCATAACTATTCTGCAAGAAGTGGCAATGAAGATTGTAGACCAAACGGCATCATAGAGGTTCCTGAAATTCTCTCTTCATACAGATATACTGAACATACATGGAACAATTCTCTCTAAGAGAAATTTAAAAAATAAATTTCTGTGCAAATCCTATTGATCAGGTGACTCAGAAAATAACCAATTCAAAATTGCTAGCAATGGATAAGATACAGTTACACCAAAACCCCACCCCTAATACAATGCCACACAATTTGGAGGGAACCACAATTCCTAATTTCCTACTGAAAAGGAAAGGGTTTGGACAACTTATCTAATACCCTAATTTTCAGGCTTGCCCTAACAGGACTGACTGCAAATCACTTAGTTATGCAAGCTAACAGGATTGGCATTAGTGAGTTGCTAGAAAGGAAACTGAGCACTTGCACAGGCTACCCAAAGTTTCAATGACATTCTTCAAAAAAATTTAAAAAACACTACTGAAATTTGCATAAACCACAAAAGACCATGAATAGCCCAATCAGCACTGACAAAAAGTAAGTACAGAGATATCACATGCCCAGAAGTCAAGTTATACTTCAAAGTTACAGTAGTCAAAAGAGTATGGTATTAGACTAAAAACAGACACACAGACCAATGAAATGGATTTAAGAGCCCAGAAATAAACCCACACTTACATGGATAGTCAATCTATAAAAGGAGTAAAGAATATACAATAAAGACTCTTCAAAAGATGATGTGGAGAAAAACTTGAAAATTGTATGAGAAATAATGAAACTAGACCTTTATTTCATGTTTTTAAAGGATTTATTTATTTATTCTTACAGAGCTGGGGTATAAGCCAGAGATGCAGGGGTGGTGAGAGGCTTCACCCGAGACAGAGTGGGGAACAGATAGACAAAGTACAACACTGAGGGGAGCAGCAGGCAGGCCAGAAGGGGTCTGCTATGCATGTGGATTGTCTCTGGGGTAGGGATAAAACTCACACTGAAGCCACTGCAACCAGCTTGCAGTGTGGCATCCTAACCCATTACTTCACCAGGGAGGGCCCCCTTTATTTCAGTTTATACATAAAAATTAACTCAAGTTTGCTTACAGACCCAAACAGCACAAAATATATAGAACAGGCAAAACAACAAAATCTTCAATGATTTGCTTGAGGACTAAATGGCAACAGGAACAAAAGCAGAAATTAACAAATGGGATGATATCAAATTTAAAAGTTTCTACATAGTGAAACCAACTATCATTTAAAAAAAAAGAAGGTGTCTGATTGAAGAGGAAAAAATATGGGCACATCAGACATCTGATAAGGTGCTAGATTCCAAAATCTAAAAAGAACTCATATAAACCAACAAAAACAAATATCAAATAATCAAATCAAAAAGTAACCAGGAGAACTAAATAGCAAATGGTCTCCAATGATGATTTCTGACAGACAAAAGGCATGTGATAAAATTCTCATCATTAGTTATCACTCAGGAGATGCAAATCAAAATCACAATGAGATATTACTTCACATGTGTGAGAACAGTCCATATCAAAAAGGCCATAGACAAGTGTTGGTGAAGATAGAGAGAAAAGGAAACCCTCGTAACTGTTGATGGAAATGTAGACTGGTTTAGCTCCACACAAAATAATGTAGAAGTTTCTCAAAATGTCAAATATGGATCATCCATACTATTGAGCAATTCTACATCCCAATAACTACCATAAAAATGCACAACACAAACTAGAAAGGATATATACACATATATGTTATTGCAACACCATTTATAAAAGCCAAGTTATGGAAACCATATATGTGTCCAATGACAGATGAGTGGATTAAGGAGATACAGTATATATGGAGAGGACTACTACTAAGTAAAAAAGATGAAATCTTGCCATTTGTAATAACATGGATAGAAATAGAAGAGTAACAATAAGAGAAATAAACTAGAAATACAAACACAGATATGAAAAGAAATTCTACTTGTATGTGCTATATAAAAAAATAAGACAACAGACAGGCAAAATCAAAACCAAAGAAATCCTAGAAATGTGGTTAGGAGTGAGGCTACAACAGGTGTAGTGGGAGGATAGGAAGATATGTGGGAGAGGAGACCCAACGGGCTATAGTGGAGTTTTATGGGTGCCTTGGTAGTATGTGTCATGTGATAAATACATCAAAGATGTGAGAAATGTACCTCTGAGTCATATACAGTGTTGTAAACCAGTATTACTTCAATAAATATATTATACAAAACCCCAAAATACATTAGAAAAAAGAACCTATGAAAAGAAGAATAAATTGTATCGAAAGATTCAAGGACAAACATAAAGAAAATGGACAAGAGACAATTTGGAAAATTAACAAAGTAAAAAACCTAGTTCTTTGCAAAGATAATAAAATTGATCAGGGCCCTCCCCGGTGGCACAAGGGGTTAGGACACAGCACAGCAAGCTGGCCGCAGCTGCTTCAGGGAGAGTTCGATCCTCCCCCGGGAAGTGACCGCATGGCGGGCAGACCTCTCCTGACCAGGCCACTGCTCCCCTCAGCAGTGTACTTCGTCAGTCGGCCTGTTCTGCTCCCCACTCTGTCTCTGGAGAATCCTCTCACCTGACCCTGCACCTCTGGCCTGTACCCCAGTTCTGTATGCATAAATAAATAAAACTTTAAAAATAATAATAAGAAATGAAATTGATCAGTTGTTCTCTTTCACTACTAAGAGAGATAAACCTTTTGTTTTAAACGTACAGAGAATACTGCCGAATTCATTTCATATGACGTCTTCACTAGCTATCCTGATAATTCACACACAAAAAAGAACAATCTCTCTTCTGAAAATAGATGCATAGATAGAAGCAGCATTCCAACAGTAAGTGCAAATACAACATGCTCAAGTAGGGTTTATACTGGGAATGCAATGTTAATTTAACATGCAAAAATCAGTCAATCCACCATGTTAGGAAAAAAAATAATGTAATTATTTCATAGATGAAAATTGACAAAACTCAATCATAATAAAAATCAACAGAGATTACTAGGACTATTCCTCATTCTGATAGAGGGCCTATATGAAACATCTACTTCTAATATACTTAAGAGTGTTCTGCTCCTATGTTATAGTAAAAAAGGTGGATGCTCACATTCACTGTTTCTTGTCAAATTGTCCCGAAGTTCCTAGGTATTGCAATAAAGAAAAGATATTGCAAAAGAAAAGACACAATGAACAAAAGGGAAAAATAAGACTGTCCTATTGTCCCCATGATTATATGTGTGTAAGAATCCAACAAAGGGGCCCTCCTGGTGGTGAGGTGGGTTAAAGTACAGCATTAAGAAGTTAAAGCCACTTCAGCATGAGTTCGATCCCCATCCCGGAGGTGACCACATGGCACGGCAGAACTCTCCTAACCTGCCCACTGCTCCCCTCAGCAGTGTGTTTCAGTAGATCCACCTGTTCTGCTCCCCACTCTGTCTCTGGTGAATGCTCTCACCACCCCTGCAACTCTGGCCTGTACTCCAGTTCTGTATGCATGAATAAATAAATATTAAAAAAGAAAGAAAGAAAGAAAAGAAAAAAGAATTCACAAGGTATGTAATTACTGAAAAGAGTTCATTTTGGAAGAGCAAATAATATGCCAATATCCAAAAATAGCAATGGTATTTTTATACATTAGCAGTTAAAAGAGCAATATAATTCATTTGTAATAACATATACATCATAAAATGCCTAGGAGTAAATCTAATAAAAAGAACTCAAAACTTCAACACTAAAAACAGCAAAGCATTATTGAGCAAAATATAAATAAAGAGAGTGACGCACCACGTTATGGTTTGAAAAATTCAATATATATCAATTTTCTTTCCAAACTGATATATAGACTACAATAGTCCCAATAAAATATTCTAGGAGGGATTTCGTAGAAATAAACAAAGTGATTTTAAAATTTGCATGGAAATATATAATTCTCTGATAAGGAATATTTTAAAATAAGAACAAATGTGGAACACTTACCCCACATGATTTTAAGTCACATTATACAGGCAATATGGTATTGGTGAAAGGGCAGACCTAAGGAGAGAAAGCTAAAAAATAAGGTCAATTGATTATCTAGAAAGGTGCCAGGCAATTTCCTGATAAAAAAAGAAATACAATTAGTTTTCCTCAACTATCTGGTGATCCTTGGTTGGAAGTTCATACTTCCAGATAAAGGATCACAACAATTGGCATAATTTTCTAGCGCCAGTAACTTGCCTTCACTGATTTCATTTTAGCTATCTGAAGGCCTCCCTCTGAATGGAGGGGTGAATACTGTCTCTGTGTATCTAAACTGGGAATGCCTTTAGGAAGGTTCAGGAAAAATAGGTAAGCTGTAGACAACAGTATGTGTCCTAAAATATAGAACACCTTATTGTGGATAAGTATGGAGAGCAACTTAAACTGTCTTGCTGATGAAATGTTCATTTCTTTCTACTTTTCTCCCAGACCTAAGCAGTCACACTAAGAGCTTACTACAGACATATTAATTTAGAGAGAACTCCAAAAGATGGGAGTGCAAAGACACAGCCAATCTTTTAAATTGATGTTACTTCTAGACACAGCCATTGCCTTTGTATGTGTTAACTCCAAGCTTGAAATATCTCTGGAATTCTTTCTCCTTCTACAACAGCTTTTCCAACTGATTTAGGCTATATTTTCCTCTTGTTTCTCTGAGATCCCAGAACCAGTTACTTCCTTATTTTCAGGAATTCCTATCAACCATCTGCTGATGATTTCCTCCTTTTTAATATCATTGCTGCTGTAGACTGATATTTTTTTCAAATAAATTTTCTGCAAGATTGAGAATTTCAGGTAACAAAGGATGAAAGCACATCAGCTCAGTGCACCACACTGATACAATTATTTGATGGGTAGTGAAATATATACTATTACTCAATTATTGTAGGCATGAAAGCAAATGAACACAAATTTTACAGAAATAAGCATGCAATTTTATAATTCATATTAATATACTTTAAATACTCATACTCTTCAAATGAAAACATTAAAATATCTTGTAAATATTCCTTTATAGTAATCTATACAAAAAAGTCAGACCTAAGCAAACAGATTTACTTACACATTATTTATGAATGCCAGTGAAAGATACATATAAGACACCTAACAAAAGAACAATGCTTTAATAGTGTACAACATATCTTCTTGTTACAACAATATAGAGAAATGAAAATTTAAAAATCACTTCAACAATAATTATGTGAAAATGTTCATAACATAAACTGACAAAAATCTGAAATATTATACACAGCCGTGTATCATTTCTTTTCATGTATTTAATAATGTGTGCACATTTATAAAGAATCTGAAGGAAATATACTAAAATGTAATTGGTACCTAGCCATTGAATTGCTTTAACTTAGTCACTGGATATCATTGTTCCTTCTATGAAACTTAAGAAAAAATTAATTTCAAATGTTCTAACAAAAGGACACAATACCATTATCAGAAAAAAAATAAAATGCTAGCATATAAAGATCCCTTTTTACAAAAGAATTTGTGCTTTAAACATTTTTTTAAAATTGGCTAGAAAAAATCCCTTCCCAAGCTTCCTGGTAATCAAGGTATGGTCTCTATTTATTTTCAACGTAATTTCTGTTTAATTCTGTTTTGTCATGATGATACCTATTTTTAATCTTTGTATGGGGACTCCTACAAAATTTTCCTCATACTACCAAGGATTAATCAAAGCAACACCACAAATGTGGATTAACAATAACTGAGATCTCTGGATAAAACAATTTTACACCCAGTTTTTCAACTTCTCGCTTTATTAATGAGCTTTGAAAACTTAAAACTGAAAGTCTTAGAAATGTGTTCCTTTGTGGCTTCTCTTGTCGGCTGTGAATGATTAAGTGGCTTATTAAGACAATTAAGTTTGGACCTGTAACTAATCGCTTTTACTGTGACAATATCCTATTAGACATCCTTGAATCTTGTGGGGCTTTTTCATTCAAAGTTTCAGCCAAACTATGATAATGAGAAGCAAGAAGCCATAGTAATTAATTATCAAGGATCAGTTCATCTAAAGCAGCATCTCTTTTCCTATTCCCATCTTCTCTGTCTCTTATGTGGGTGAAAATTATGGTAAAAAGAACACAATTTTCTCTTTTAATTTAAGGTGATTCAGCTAAATTTGATGTTTCTAGGTAAAAAGACTCCCTACTAACCCGTCCTTCTCTTTCTTCCTGTTTCATAGAGCTAGGTTTCTGTATGGTCTCTCAAGTACCCAATCTGATATCACAATCACATTTACAAAGTCATTTGTTTGATTATGTGCATAAACACTGTCTTCCTCACAAAACTGTTGGCTTTATGAGACTGGAAACCCCATCTGCCTATACCCTATCAGGTTTCCAAGTACCTAGCTCAGTATCTGACACAGGGTAGTTGCATGGAACAATTTTCATAGATAACAATAAACCATTTTCCTTTTATCATAGTTTGCAAATATGAGACATTGTACAAAAACAAGTTTAATAGTCATAGAAAAAAATATCAAAATTATACTTGTATTACCAACCAATTCATTAATAAGAATTTTATAATTTTATTAAATTTTTACTGATGGAACACTGGTTTACCATATTGTATATCATTCAGAGGTATGAATAAGACTCATTATACAGCAACAAACTATTTTTTAAAAAGAATATAAACATGACACAACAATGACAAAACTCAAATCCACTAATCTAATGACTGTGATAAAGTGTTGTGAAAAAAATTCCAAAAGTATAATTTAAGATAAACTTTTCATCTTGTTCTGAATTTTCATAGATTATACTGTCTTATTTGAGAACATGATGAGATACTGGAACACAAAATTAATATAACTTAAATTATGGTCATGGAAAATATATATAATATCTATTTTACAAATATGTATTTTAGGAAAATGTGCTTACATCTTTAATAGATGTCTCAGAAAGAGATTAGGGTTTTCATTCAATAAAACACAAAAAGGAAGAGAAAATCCATAATGACACCAAATAGAAAGGATGACTTTTTGCCTTTATCAAGATTGATACAGAATTCTAGTAATATTTTTATAATTATTATCACACTGACATTTGTAATTGATTCATATGGCTCAGATGATTGTCATAAGTATGCTCATCTTTAAGCTGTTTGATCCATTTGCTATTAATACTCAGACTTATTCCAAAACATTCTTTTTTTTTTTTAAAGATTTATTTATTTGTGCATACAGAACTGGGGTACAGTCCAGAGGCTCAGAGGTGGCGAGAGGCTTCACCAGAGACAGAGTAGGGAGCAGAACAGGCAGATCGACAAAGTACACTGCTGAGGGGAGCAGTGGGCAGGTCAGTAAAGGTCTGCCACGCCATGTGGTCACCTCCCAGGCAGGCGGGAATTGAACTCATGCAGAAGTGGCTTTTAGTTTCTTAGTGTGGTGCTTTAACCCGCTGTGCCACCAGGGAGGGCCTCCAAAACATTCTTAATTGACTTTGTGCCATTTAGATTGTGTCCAAAGAAAGCACACAATCCCTCAAAGGGGGAAAAAGATGGTACTGCAAATTAAATGGAATAACAAAAGATTCCAAGTAGCCCAAGCAATCTTGATAAAAGAATATAGGTGTCACAATCCTGGCTTCAAAATGTGCTACAAAGCTACAGTAATCAAAACAGTGTAGTACTGGATTAAAAATAAATTATCAGACCAAAGAAAAGAAATGAAAGAGCTCAGAAATAAATCCACTTATATGGATAGTTAGTTTGCAAGAAAGGAATTGAGAGTATACATTGAAAAAAGGAAAGTCTCCTTAACAAATGATGTTGGGAAAACTTGACAGTAACATGCAAAAGATTGAAATTGGACCACTCTTTCACACCATACATAACAATTAATTCAAAATAGAAAGCATAGAAGAAAACATAGATAAAACACTCCACAACACTGACTTTAGTGATGTATTTAGGGATTTGAATTCAATGACAAGCAAACAAAAGCAAAAATTAACAAATAAGACTATATCAGATTAAAAAACATCAGTGAGGTGAAAGAAATTATCATTAAAACAAAAACACCTTGGCCCTCCCTGGTGGCGCAGCCGGTTAAAGCACAGCACTGAGAAGCTTAAGCCACTTCTGTATGAGTTTGATCCCCGCCTGCCCCGGAGGAGATCCACATGGCGTGGCAGACCTTTACTGACCTGCCCACTGCTCCCCTCAGCAGTGTACTTCATCGATCTGCCTGTTCTGCTCCCCACTCTGTCTCTGGTGAATCCTCTCACCCTCCGCATCTCTGGCCTGTACCCCAGTTCTGTATGAATAAATAAATCTTTAAAAATAAATAAATAAATAAAAATAACCCATACAATATCCCAACCAGTAAAATAAAGCACATAGGAAATTTCTCTAATAATCAAGTCACACAAAATAAAAATTCCCTAGAAATATCTATATTCAATGCTACTAGCTCAGTTTTAACTTGTGTCCATATTCATAATGTGTCCTTTAAGTAATTATCTTCTTTTCCTCTACTAGATTGAGCTTTATTGTGCATCATATACTTTGTTTCACAAAAGTAAATACAAAAGTACCTACTCAGCCAGGTGAAAAAGAGAAAACTGGAGGATAATAAAATAAATCTTCTGAACAGAGTAATATTCACCACTGCTTACTCTTTAACAGTCTTTCCCCTGAACAAGGAAAAGGGACGAGATTTTTCATAGGACTCCAAATAACTTCTTAGCCGTTAGTTCAGAGAGATTTACTCAGAGAAACCTCTCAAGCTTTGTTTCTTTAAGAAATGGCACTCACTGTGTAATATGACTCGAAAGTCACCATCTAGCAAATGTAATTTCCTTGCAGCATCAAGTGAAGTCAAACGTTAGCTGAACATTGAACACGGTGTACACATCACATAGAGAGCTGAGCATACTGTAGTTGTTAAATTTCAGTCAGGGAAACAGATAAAGAAATAAGACACAAAAAGGAAGACCAGGGTTCCAGGACAGATGAGTAAGGAAAAGAATATAGTCTCAGGGTTCTTGCAGCCATTCAACTAATGTCTAAGAATCAGTCACAAACATGGCTCTTCCATGGAGCTGTGGCTAAGGCAGGAAAAGTGTGAGACAACTATCCATGTCTCTCAAATGTCCAACTTTTAAATGTATTTAAGAAGCGTACTGAGCAAGAGAGACAGATAATACATATCATAACATTATCACAGGCAGAAGCATTACCGAGTCCACAGACCCGTTGCATTCAGTTCCTTGTACTATCAATCAGTTTCACCCATTGTTTCCTTTTTATCAATGTAGTATTATAGAACAGTGAAATGGAATAAACATTTTCCTCTAAGTGATGTTTCCTCAGTGGAAAGGTTAGACAAAGATATAATATTTGAAACAGTGAGTTAGAAAACTGCTTTACTTTACTCTTTCATTCTACATGATTCATAAAATATACATACTTACAAAAACAGGCTAACCATGTATTTATTTCAGTTATATTATATAAAAACTAATTATCAATTTCCTTCTAAAATTATTTATCTGGTATGCATTAGTTTGTTGTAACAAATTTTCTCCAACTGCTTCTCAATATTTCAATTAAATTGTACTCCTGGTTCTGAAGCAATGATGCAGAAATTCTAGCAAAAGCATATTTTGATATTTTGAGGGTGTTTTACAAGCCTAGACTCCAAATTTCCTGCTAAACTTTAATTCCATTCCATTCTGTACAGGAGAAACTGAGTTCTGATTTTTATTCTTCTCCCTGGAGGTTCTCAGTTTGCTTCCTTTATAGTTAATGGGGAGAGTCTCCTAGTCTCGGGAGAAAAGGAAGCCCAAGAATCTAGCTGCACCATTTACAGATATTCCTCCATTCCAAAAGGCATTAATTAATAACTTAATGAATCATGGAACATCTTGTGACAATTTTTCAAAATGCACTGATCTTCAGTGAGGCCTGCTATGAATAGCAAAATTAAACACAGGAAACAAAAATTGCAATGTTCATGAAGAGTTTTTGTGATATGTCTTGATTGCTTCTTCATATTTATGCATTTCCTCACTTCTTACTCCCTAGAATCCAGCACATTACTCTTCTTTCAGTTCTAACACTGCAAGCCCTTTCCTATGCTTATTTTAAAATTAAGACAAAAATTCTGTATATACACTGTACACAAGCAGTGTAAAAGAAAGAGCAACTACCAAAAATTTATGACCAAGAAAACCTATGACTTAAGGAATCATAAAACTCTATAAAGTATATATTCAAATAATGTAAAATAGATCAATCCTTTGTTGACTGTTATATCAATCTGCCACAGAAAAATATATAGTTAAGATAATATATTTATAAAGAAATGATCCATAAAGGCACATTATTGATTTTTTTTAAGTAGAACTCTATTAAATAGCTATTCCAAACACTATAAAGGATTTGCTAAAAAATGTTTACAAACTTGGCCATTCCATGAGCTAAACCCAGATTTTTGTCAACCTAAGTTTTTGCATTCTAATATTTCTGTGATATAGAGAAGAGTTCCTAGAATTGAAATTCTTTTATTACTGTGCTTTGGAAATGATTATCCTGATGGAGTCCCCTTCTCTGAGAACTGCACCCTTCTACCCTGAGAGTCATGCTTTCACTTCAAACCCTTGTTCCAAAGTTGTAGCCTTTTCCTAATAAGCAGTTTATGTAAGGACTAGAAATCAAGAAAATAGGCTGGGCCAATGGAAGTCTTTCTTCCAGGAATCAAAATGCAAGTGATTGTTTCTTTTTTCCATGATGCAGACTTCTGGAGAAATGCTTCCATTGGCCAGAAGTGTAAAGTATAGTAAACTATTCTGTAGAATGAATAGACATGATAGATGCCTAGAAAAGCCCTAATGCCAGAACGTGGTAAATTTTACTTTCAGTTTCTAAACAATGCCTCTACTACCTTTTCATCTTTAGTTTCACAGGAAAACCTCTTTCCTTTTAAGCCTCTTTTTTTTTATAAAAACAAAATAAATACATACAAAGGCATGATTACTACTGTATTGATTCCAAAGTGTATGTTACAACTGGCATATAAAAGTTATGTCATGTTTAGTAGAAGACTAGAACACATTTCATTTAGATGTCCTTTTATAATAAGGACATGTCCTTTATATAATAAGGAATAAACTCTGGCCCTAACCCTTAATTGATAACTTTTATGCCTAGAGGCCTTCAGACCTTTGGTCAAAATCTATGATTTGATTTGACAAATAAGAGTAATAACTTGACCTTTTAAAGATGCTTAACAAATGCAGTGTTTGGTAATTGAAAGGACGAAGGATTACTTGTTTTGTGTGTATTTGTTCATTTCTTTCACTTCCGACATTTACTTTAATGTAAAAGAGAGTTATACTCAAAGGACTGAAAGTTAGAATATCAAAGAATACGACTCTCCCTCAGAGGATATCTGGTCCTGGTAAGTCCCTTTGAGCTTTTTGAACTTGGAAGCTTTTTAAAGATAAATTGAGTGTAGGCAATCCTCTCACAATGTGAATGTGTCTGTGGGCATGTGTTTAAACTGATCTACATAATATAAAGCCTGCATGAAAAGTAAACTACTGACTTAAAATGTTGCTTGGAAAAATAATTATTAACCCAGTGTGCATTTATATTATAAATGAGCTGCCACACCATTAGATTACAACATGCCCAGAATTAGGGAATGATTCATATGAACTCTTGCACTTCAAGAAATAAATATATTAGCATGAAATTGCATGAAATAAAATTACAGAACTATCTAATCTATCTAATAATTGACAGTATGTAACATACTTTCACAGAACCATATAATAATGACAACAATAATGAAAATTTTCATAATGTTCATTATGTAAAAACATCTGTTATTTTCTATCATTAGTTTATTGGAACCTCCAAACAATTCTGTGAAGCACATTTACTTTACTATAAAGTCTAAAAAGGAATCTGAAGATCAGAGATGCCAGATAATTGCTTGAGGTAACATAGCTTGGAAATAGAAGAGCTTGAATTCAACCTAAAATTACTTATCTAAAAATTTGTTAATTTTTTATTACATCGTACTCCACCTAAAGCAAAATAGTTTTTAAAGTAAGAATACAAATCAGTTAATGATGCATTGTTCATTTTTTCCAAACTAAGTTAGCCTATAGTATGACTAAATAACTAAACAATCATCACACCATGACATATGAGATTCTGCATTACTCCTGTCTTTCTGGAGTGTTCACAATCAAAAGCAGTGTGAAGCATAAGGTCAACTCCAGGACAGTAGGGCAAGACCAACCAGGATTAGTAGAGAGCTATATTAAGCTGTCTTCACAGCATGGTCAAATCAGAGGAGTCCTAATATCAATGATGTAGGGAAGCACACAGACCACTATAAGGTCATAGGAGGATTAATTGAATGCTTAAATAACAGTCTGAAATACTCACAAACATTGTACATTATTCTCATCATATGTGTTCTGCCTTTTCGGTTTTCAAAAGAAAAAAGAAAAAGCTGCAAGATTCACTGTAATCCATTTAAGATAATATCCCAACCATCCTCAACCAAGTATTTATTTATGCAAGTATATTTAATGACAACAGCAAACTGCTCCCAATATGTAACCAGATGATGCCAATTCAAAATGCTCTGAATCAGCACAGTAATTATAAAAATGACTCAGGAAAAAGGCAAAAATCAGCATCAAATATATATATATTTCAATATTACTGCAATTTACTTCTCTTCAATAAAAAAGAAAAAAGTTTCCTCTAAGCTATACAGAAAGAAAAATAAGTGTATCATTTTATATTCTTCCCTGAAATAATAAAAGAGAGACACATTATTATCTTTTTCTGTTTTTTGGTAAATTTATTTATGAATTTAAGTCAGTAATTGGAATTTTAATAAAGTCCTACAGAGGGAAATTAATATCATACACCATATCTTTAAGCAGTGTGAACTGAAATGTTAGACAATCCTTGTGTTCTTTTTGTATATATTTAAGGACCACTGTCCTTGTAAACAATGGCTTTAAAAAAGATTAAGATCAAACATATTATTAGAGGATCTCTATAAAAAGTCAGCAAACTGGTCTGTACATCTGCAGGTTCATATGACACAAGCAGGCAAGTTATCTTTAACTTAAAAGACATATTTAGTGTTCCCTTTTTGCTTCATTTAGCTTGTTTCACGCTCATAAATGTTTTCAAGAATTATAGTAAATTGATTTCTAATTTTTATTGCTATCGCAACTGATGAAAATGATAGTTTCATTTTTGTGAGAATTTTAAAAATGAAGCCCTATTCTGAAAAATAAATAAAACAAAAAGATACATGTTCTGTCTTTGTGGATCTGGCCATGGGTAGACTTAGTTAACCACTGTCTTCTTTCATATACTTTATTAAAAAAAAAAAAAAAACTGGGACAATAACTTCTGCCTCATAAAAACTGTTGAAAATATTTTTAAATAGAATGCAGGTAAAGTGCTGAAAATTGTGAATTGAAAAAAAAGGAGGGAAGCTCAATAGCTATAGGTGTTTTTTAAATCATTTTTATTGAGAACAAAAACCATACAGTCCAATGTCTGCATTAACATGATTTTACTCTGCCAACAGATTCTTGCCCAAATTGAAAGTGCAAATAATTTTTTTTTAACTTCAGTAAATTCCTCCCAATCCATATATCCAAACTTAAATCCTAAATACCTCCCTTCTCAAGACAATAGACCTTCCACATTCCCTGGAAATCCTGACCTTGCCAATTTTGAACTCTGAATCTTAGGTCAAGATCATTGTCAAACCTCAATCAGATTACTGCCCTAAAATGTCATGCAATGGATTAAAGCATAGCAGTATGACACTATCTGCAGCCACTGCATCATTACTTAGATCCCTGGCCAGGGAGGTGACCCACATGACACATCACACCTCTCCTGACCCACCGGCTGCTTCCCTCAGTCAGTTTGCCTGTTCTGTTCCTCACTCTGTCTCTGGTGAATCCTCTCAACTACCACACCTCTTGCCGGTACCCCAGTTCTTGTACACATAAATAGATGTTTTTTAAAAAAGGATCTTAGAGTTCTTACTGTGTCTGACTCATGTATAAAGGAGATATATATGTTACTAAACTTTTGTTGGCTCTTTTCTCCCTTTAAAAAAAAATACTAAAACCGGGCCCTCCCTGGTGGCGCAGTGGGTTAAAGCATAGCACTAAGAAGCTAAAGCCGGCCCTCCCTGGTGGCGCAGCGGGTTAAAGCACAGCACTGAGAATCTAAAGCCTCTTCCGCATGAGTTCGATTCCCACCTGCCCTGGAGGTGACCACATGGCGTGGCAGACCTCTCCTGACCCGCCTGCTGCTCCCTTCAGCAGTGTACTTCATCGATCTGCCTGTTCTGTTCCCCACTCTGTCACTGGTGAAGCCTCTCACCGCCCCTGAGCCTCTGGCCTATACCCCAGTTCTGTATGCACAAATAAATAAATCTTTAAAAAAAAAAAGAAGCTAAAGCCACTTCAAGATGAGTTCGATCCCTGCTCCAGAAGTGATCCAGACAGCACAGCAGGCCTCTCCTGACCCTCCTGCTGTACCCTTCAGTCAGTTGCCCCGTTCTGCTCCCCACTCTGTCTCTGATGAGTCCTCTCATCACCTCTGCAACTCTGGCCTGTACCCCAGTTCTGTATGTATAAATAAATCTTTTTTAAAAATCCTAAAATCTCATAAATAGTCTAGTCTTTCTCTCCCCCTCAAAGTGATATTTAAGATTTATTTTTAAAAATAATGACTTCCTTGACTCAGTTGATAATAAATGCAACTTGCATTTATTGGTGTTCTTTTTGGTGAATGATCTGTTAACATTACTGTGATTATTATTATTGTTATTATTATTATTATTATTATCATGAATATCTTTCATCTGTCTAACTATATGGCTTCTGAATGTTGTGTAAGGAGTTCTGGGACATTATGGGGAATTTACAGGGTAAATAGAGGGGTATTTTAAATTTTTGTGGGAAACTGCAATTCTAACATCTTTTAGACATAGGATAGACTGATTTAACGTAAGATTGCCAATGCCTTTCAAAACAACATATCTTTGTGAAACTGGTTTTTGAGAAACTGTTGGAATAAAAATCAAATGCTGCATAAAAGTTAGTGTGAAAAGAAAATGAGGGTGAAATACCAAAGTAGGAGAATTATACAGTGCTCAAGAGGCATGCACATCCCATTAAAAATTGTGGTTATTTTGGGATGAAGTAAAAATATTTTTTCTTTTGATGTATGTGCATATCATTTATTCATACAGCTATTAAATTGCTACAACTTAAATATTTATTAGGTTGTTTAGACATAACTTCAAAATGAATGGAAATATTTGCTTTTTATTTTGGTCTAGGAATATTGTAAAAGATATCACAAAGACATTAAGAACAAAAAAATATGTTTAGGAACTTGTGCTCTAAGCTATTTGCTCTGCAAACTGTGACTCGTGTATAATTTAAAGAAAGATTCCCTACCTCCAAGGTAAAAACTCCAATTTCAACCCCACCAATCTTTTCTAAGGGCTTCTCCCTTCTTTAAATGGTCCTTATATGAATTTCTGGATGTCTAGAACTCCTCCTATGTCACAAGGAAAGCTCTCATTTTAATTATTAGTAAGATTAAACATATATACACTAAAGACAGAGTTGCTTCTTGGTCACTCTCTTTCATTCAACAAATATTTAATGAATAGAGGATATGTGTTAGGCATTGTTCTACGTGTAAAGATACACTGGCTAGAAAACTCATTACATGAACACCCTTGTAGCTCATTTGAAACTAGCTAGATATTTCCAATCATAAATATACTCTGGAATGATCATTATTTCTGAAGCAGGTGTCTAATTCAATTAATGCCAGGATTTTCAACAGAGAACAGAGAGACACATTATTTATTTTACACTCATTAAATTTAGGCCAGTGCTAGGGTTGGTGATGAAATTTGCAAATGTGTTTTCCCAGTTTTGAGAAGCAAACACATGAATGACCAGTCCTATTTTCTCTCACTTTCCTGCTTCACTTCCTACACATTCCAAGACTTTTCATCAAAATGGATGATTTTTTTCATAGACTCTAAAATGAGCTCAACTCTCCAGTCATTTTATTTTAACCAGTACCACACTGATGATCTGTCCTAAGTCAAGATCATATACTCTTTTCCGTAGCTCAAATTTCTTTTCTAATCCTAAGCACTGCCTAAATACAAATTCAAATTATCTTCAATATAACAATGTTCTGAATGTCTTCTGAATATTTCCTTTCAACACAAACACAAAATTGTAAATGCACATTTTTAATGTTTATAGGTAACTAAATTTCACTAATAACAGTCAAATAAAGATATAGATAAATTTCCTGTATTTGCTCCATATCTATTCCAATGTACTTATTATAAATTCTCACATGTAAAAAGGAGCCTCTAAATTAATGTTATAGTTCCAAAATAAGCAAAAAAAAAAAAACTCAAAACTTTTATGAGGAGCTCCTGTTTTAGTATGACAATATGCCAATAAATAGTTTTTCAAAACCCAATAAACAAAGTATGCTTTTTCAAATCCACATTATAGTTTTTCAAACTATAATGTCTGTAGTACCAGAATACTATAATAATTATGGAATACTACAACAATCATAATTTAAAAGAAAATAAAGGGAAATGCCTTCTCCTATATACTTCTAAACAAATCTGCTCCATTTTCACTATTTTGAACACTACTTTCACATAAGAGTATGGAAATACTTCCCCAAAACCTTTGGCATTTAAAATCATGGGATCCACCTTTTCTTCATCATAACAAATTTACAGATGTATAATAAGAGAATGACATATTGATAGAAAGTGAGTCCCCAAATCAGCAAATATTCATGACAATAATTTTCTTGTTTTTTCAGGGGAATCAGAACTTAAGAGCTGACTCTCGATGAAGTTACTTTAAATGACTCCATTTTAAATTGAGTGATTTTAAGTGCCAAGGACTAGTGTCTACTAAAAGAAGGCAAGAAGAACTCAGTAACAAATTCAGCCTGAATCAAGCCCCTTTGCCTTTAAGAAGAAATTTGAAAAAAGCAGATACTGAGTTTGTGCTTCTATCTCCCTGACTAGCAACATACTCTGCAAATAACACATATAGACACACAGGCAAGAAGAATGGATGATAACAAGCCTGCTTATTCAGAACTTTCCTAACATTTTTCGTCCTAATGACTTACCTTAAGAATCATAAATGTCAAAGAAAATTAATAATAATGTGCACCCAGGGTTAGCCATTTTAAAGTCACCTGTTTTCATTCCCTGCATCTTAAGTCTCCCCTTTCAAAGCCATTCTAACTGTAGCTCTCCTAGCATGGAAATGATGACTCTTATCTCCTTCTGTCTTCTTGCCCCAACCTCCCTCTTTCAATCCACTCATTTATATCTTCATGTAAATTCAAGTCACTGTGTTACCTGTTCTAAGGATTTCTGAGTTAACCTTTACCTCCAAAAATAAAGGAGGTAGCTATGATCCCTACTGAGGAGAATGGCAAATATAAATAAAACAGGTAAGAGTTACTGAAATTACCTTTTTGGGAATAAATTATTAGAAATAGAGTTAAAAAATACTCCTCTCTTTATCCTCAGGGAACTCTATAATGCAAAAACTATCTTTGATAAATTTCCTTAATTGCAATGTTTCTGTATATCTTAGCTTACCTTATTTAGAATATAAATTTGTAACTATTCAAAATACTCCTTTAAAAAAATGCCCTGGGCCTACTAGAGTCTCGGCAGACTCTGGACTGTCACTTGGCAGATTCTACATACCCAAATGGGAAGCCTTTTAAATTGCTTCTAAACTGGAGTGTGAAGCCTAGACCCTGATTGCCAGATTGACTTCTGGCTAATTCCATCTGTTTATAGATCTGCCACAGAGCCAGGTGCTGGTTACCACTGTCTTAATGGCAATTCAGTTTGAAAAGCAGATGCTTACTCTGAACTATGTGCCCAACATTTCGCATGTAAAAAATTAGGTCCCTGGAAACTGATATGATCTCAATGCATGTCACTATAACACACACACAAAATAAATGTTTTAATTTAAATAAAATATTTAAAAAGCACAGCATAATGTCTTGATTCAGAAGGTACTTATTTTTAAGATTCAATTTTACTCACAGTCAATACAGTTTTTTTCCCGAGGAAGTCAACTCTAGATGTAGTAAATTAAGGAGGATCTTCAAGAAAATGTGGATTTTACTGGCATGATTTAATTCTCTCCAGGTTCCCACACTGGGAAGTTCCACATCGTAGGACCTTTCCTGTGTTTCCATGTTTGTGCTGCCAGAGAGTTTAAGGGCTGAGTAAAGATGCTCCAAGGACATGTACATGCTATTGGAAAAGGGAAAAACTTACAAATAGTATGACTGAATGATGCCATGATTTGACCTCCCTCTAAGGAGTAGGAACAGTTATGGGAACTCAGAATTCTCAGTGGCATGATGTACATACCTGGCATTTTATTCAGACACACCACCATGATGAATGCAGGCTTTAACATATCTACATCTATAATATAATTGAAAATGGATTCAAAAAGATATTTGCATGCCAATGTCACAGTAGTATTATTAGCAGCAAAAAGTGGAAACAACCCAAATGTCCACCAATGAGTAAAAGATAGGCAAAATTTGGTACATGTATACAAAGGACACTTATCCATCTATAGAATGGAATAAAGTTCTGACATTTGCTCCAAAATGCATGAAGCTTGAAAGAATTTTATGCTAAACAAAATATCATAAACAAAAGGACAAATGATGGCTGATTCCATGTATATGAGATATTTAGAATAGGCAACCTTTGAATTCTATTTTTACTCTTTGAAGTTACCTTGAGCCCTAAAGGGTCACAATTATTAAATAAATAAATAAATAAATAAATAAATAAATAAATAAATAAATAAATAAATAAATAAATAAATAACTAGAAAGAATTCTTAGTTGCCGGACCCTCCCTAGTGGCACAATGGGCTAAAGTGATGCACCAAGAAGCTAAATGCAGCACTGCAGCACAAGGTTGATCCCCAGCCAAGGCCAGGGAGGTGACCCACATGGCGTGGCAGACCTATCCTGACTCACTCCTTGCTCCCCTCAGCAGTGTATTTCAGTAGATCTGGCTGTTCTTCCCCCCACTCTGTCTCTGGTGGATTCCTCTCACCCCCTGCACCTCTGGCCTGTACCCCAGTTCTTAGATGCATAAATAAATAAATCTTTTAAAAAAGAATTAAGGGCCCTCCCTGGTGGCACAGCAGGTTAAAACACAGCACTAAGAAGGTAAAGCCACTTTTGCAAGAATTCAATCCCCGCTTGCCCCAGAGGTGACCCACATGGTGTGGCAGACCTCTCCTGACTCGCCCACTGCTCCCTTCAGCAGTGTACCTCATCGATCTGCCTATTCTGCTCTCCACTCTGTGTCTGGTGAATCCTCTCACCACCCCTACACCTTTGACCTGTACCCCAGCTCTGATTGCATAAGTAAATAAATCTCTAAAAATAAAAAAGAATTCCTAGCTGCCATAATAATAAGGAGTAACTCAAGGAAGTGAAGGAGTGAGCATTTAGGCAGTGCAACGACAGAGATGCAGACTCATACACTGAGCTTCACAGTCTGGGCAGACACTAAGGAGAGAGTTTAGCTGACTGAAAGTTGGTAAGGACTGATGGTCTTTTATTACACAGTAATAAAACTAATGTGGAAGATAACGTAAGTCATATTGCAAGCTTAATGAAGGGTAGTGAACACCAGATCTGTTTTTAAAAAATCTAGTCTATTAGATACTTAGAAAATGGAGTTGAGGAGAAATAAAGGCTGAATGTCCACAGACTAAAATATGGCAAGTAGTCAAGCAAAGTAGTTAAAACAGGGTAATAAAGACAGAGATACAGTAATATATTCAAATACTTCCCTGGAATATCTGATTAGATATAGTCAATGAGGTAAACAAATTCTTAAGAGCTGCACCTAAATGTTTACTTTGAAGAACCAGCTAGAAAGTTTCTATCATCAATTGAAAAAAAAAGACTGAAAAGGGAGTTTTTTTTTTAAAGGTTCATTTATTTATTCACAGAATTGGGGTACAGGCCAGAGGTTAAGAGGCAGTGAGAGGCTTCACCAGAGACAGTGGGGAACAGAACAGGCAGATAGACAAGGTACACTGCTCAGGGGAGCAGCGGGCGAGTCAGGAAAGGTCTGTTGTGCCATGTGGGTCACCTCCTGAGCCAGGGATCTAACTCGTACTGGAGCGGCTGCAGTTAGCTTACAGTACTGCATCCTAACCTGTTGTGCCACCAGGCAGGGCCCAAAAAGGGAGTTTTAATAGGGGGAAAGAAGAGTTCTGCTTGGGCTATGTGGAACTTGAAGGATGTAAAAGATATACAGAAGAAGGTATTGAGTGAAGAATGTAGACAGAAAAGATTAATCAGGAACAAACATATAGGCAATATTTTGACTGAGAAATAGAAAATGCATACTTGGACTACAGATACAAAAGGATGATGAATCCAGAGAAGAAAAGGGTGTACACTATAGTATCACTGAATTCAATTTTTGAACTCAGTAGCTTGAGAAAAACAGACATCATCAGAATCAAATTCAACATAGAAGCCCAAAAGTTTATGACCTGAAAATGCCCATTCGGCAAGTGCTGACTTTCTGCAGAAACTATTTGCTTAATATGGTAAAGGAAGAAGTCAATATGTAATGGGAACAGAATGTGTGAAAAGTGAGAGTATATGTAATGTTTCTGAAGCCGGAGTGTGAAAGCATGTGTTTCATTGTTTCTGAGTTTGCACTTGATATTCTAAAGTCTTCAGTGCCAAAGCTGAGCCTTGAAGACATATTTTTGTTATCTTTCCATTTCTACTTTTACGCTCCATACCTCCATTAATCTACACTGTATATTTTGTGGATCTCACCTTCCTGAAAGTAGTAAATAACACAAACTGAACTCAACTTCTTCATAGTTGCTTATTTTCTTCTTCTTCTTCTTCTTCTTCTTCTTCTTCTTCTTCTTCTTCTTCTTCTTCTTCTTCTTCTTTGTCATTCAGAAAGACAGAAATAGAAAATGAGAGGATGAAAGAGAATGCCCCTTTCAGTTTCCTTTTATCCTCTACAGCTTTTATGACATGCACCAGCTCTACAGGCAATAAGCCTTGTGACTGCACGGGCAGTGAATATGTTATTCATCAACTGAGATATGCTCAGTGATGAAGAATAGAATGAATAATGCATCTCTGGTGTCAGTCTTATTACATATATTTTCATGTTTCCTAACTTGTCTAGACTGTAAAATCCTGGAGAGCAGAAGCTGCTTATATTTTGTAGCGCGTGTGTGTGTGTGCGTGTGCGTGCCTTTTATAGCATCCAACTGAGATTTAGATGTTTTTTTCAGTGATTGAGTGAATGCACACAATAATGTAGAAACCAAAGCAGGAGTACTCAACAACATGAGACACATATCAAAAGAATAAAGTCAGCTTCTGTCTTTGAATAATTGGAAGAATTAAACTAACATATATGAAAAGATTTGGAGAAAATGCTAAGTCTGATTCTGGTCATAAAGCTATTCACAGAGATTAGAGGACTGTGTGCCCTGGAATTGGCAGGAAAAGTTTAGCAGTAGAAATAAAATTTGATTTGGCCCTTTGAGAAGGGGTTGGCTTTAAATAAATGGAGTGAACTAAATTCAAATCCTGCACTGACGGTGCCAAATCAGAATGGCTCCACACAATGTGGTGCAAAAAGCTGGGAGCCCAGGATGAACAGGACAGGGTGAGTGAGGAAGAAAGCTCTTCTTTTTGTTGGAGAGGAAAAAAATAACAGACTTTATGAATATATATCAAGCTCATATTCCTTCCTGTTGAACATGGTAAAGGGAAAATACTTTGTGCCTACTACTCAGTGATTTTCAATCCAAGTTCCTTTTTAGAGTGTCATGGTAGAGCTAGTGCAGCCAACTTGGCAGGGAACTTGTGATTTTTCCAGTCAAGCATTCTGGTGATGAATCTGAGAGGCAAACACAGGAACAGATTTATTTTTCAGTAATGTGCATTTACTCTTGGCTCATCAATATTGATACAACTGGTGAAACACAACAAGAAAAGTCAGAAAGCCTCTTTTTTTTCAACCAAAGTGAAGAGATGGGATGAAATGAAACTGAATTTAAAATATGTGTTTAAAAAAGGAACTCTTTCAGTACTGCTAACTTAATTTCTACAGGCAATAAAATATTTCTAAAATAACTCAAATACAAATAACTAAAGTCACTAAAAGTCAATATCCTTCCCAAGTGATTTTAATTAATCCATTTAGCAATAATATAAACAAAAACCTTAATTATGCAACTTAACGCGACAATATAAATTTGCTTTATTTTGACGTTTCATCCATAAATTTCACTTTGACAGTAGAATTTTGAGATAATGACTAACACAAAATATTTTTAATAGGGTTTCAGTTTGCCATGCTCATTGTTGCCAACAAAGAAATTACTGTCACTCATTTTAACAGTGGTAGGCATAGAATAAATGCTCTATAAATATTTGCTGTACTCATTTCTGAAGATATTTACTCTCTTTGGAAGATATGCACATAATATAAAGTAAGTGATTCCTAGAGAAACATCTTTCCCCCCTCCACCCCCCCAGACTCCCAATTCTCAAATGCCAGAGCTTAGGTTTTGGTCATTTGCTTTGTTTGCAATAAGAGAGATAAGATATAATCATAATTTATTCCTCTCAACTACATGATAAATTCCATGAGTGCAGAAATCTTGACTACTGCCTGGTATATAAGATATCCTCAACAAATATTTGTTAAATACATGAATATTGATCTCTTTGGTTCCTCTTTCTGTCTCCCTGTCTTTCTCTCACCCACCCCTTATGTGTGTAAAAAAGAAACAAATATTCTCAGTATCTTAATAGGTACACACTTACCTCTCTCCAAAAATCTAGCTATGATTCTTTGAAAAGCCTCTTTTGACTATTCTGCTAAGAATTATTCAAAATAGTGTGCATGAGCCATCAGAAATGGACAAAATTTTTCAAACTTTAGATGAACTAAAAATAACTCAGCACTTTCAGGAATTAACTTTTTTTCATTTATTGATCATAGAAAAATTAACCTGGTTCTTACAAAGTTCTGAAGGAAATTAAAATTAAAAACAAAACAGCACCAACTAAATAAGCACCAGTGCTGATATGATAATATTCTTAATTAGGCCAAATTAAATGAGAGACTATTCTGCATTATTGTATTATGAAATCCTTATTAACTGGATTTTTAGTACATTCATTAGAACTAAAGTCTAAACCTAATAAAAGAGAAGATACTTTTCTGGAAGTGTTTTATCACAATTCTCTTAAACTGTTGTTGGCTATCTGGTATTTGTGATAGGGTAGAAAGCTTTAAAATTCAGATCAGTTCTTTCAGAGTAAAATGTTTGCAAAGAAGCAATCTGTTAAGCACATTTTTCAGAATTTAAGTAGAAAGTGGAGATGAATGGGAAACCCTGAGGATCTAGGGAAATCTGCTGTGGTCTACAGGGAATTGGAGGCAAGAGAGCTTAATGCTAAGCAGGCCTCAACTAACAAATCACACTCTCCACTTGACCTACCAAATTTCATCTCACCTCTAAACAAAACATACCCTCTGCCTTGTAAAGTTGTTACAAGAACTAAATGAGAAAAACTGAAGTAATCAGTATAAAGCCTGAGATAAAAGAGGTCATCAGATGGTGTGGAAGAAGATAGTAGCATTCTGCATCCTCTTCTCAGACTTTCCTTCAGCATTTTAGTGCACTTCTCCTACCATCTCCCTTCAGTCACCAGTGCTTTCCAGGGATTCCAGGAGGAGTAAATGCCTGAGAATTTACATCACCCATCCCCTCCCCTGCTCTAATCCCATGACCTATACCCAGTAACTTGGAGATGCTAGTAAATGTAAGACTTACCTAGACCACACCTGGAACTTTGCCTAATAAGGTGCCTTTACACATTTCTTGCCCTTCCTTTCCTGCTACCTCATTTCCCAATAGGTACCTTAGATGCACTTCTGAACAAAACATGTACACATGAATCCCCTTCACAGAGCCAGCCTCTGGAAAAACAACCTAAGTGAGGGTCAATGGATAGTTACTAGCAATGCTAATAACACTCAGCTCTACAATATCCATCCTCTCCATGGCTTCTCTAGTACAACTCCCAAGAAGTTATAGGGCTGCCAAGACACCAAATATACAATCTTCTCTTCTTTCTGTCTAGAATCCCTTTCTCTAGGAGAAATACCTCTTCATCTTTCAAAAGCCATCTCAAATATACCATCCTTTGTGATATGCCCTGAAATTCCAGCAAAAATAAAGTGCCCTCCTCTGTGAGTGCCTTCAAATGTTATCTACAGCTCTACTATAATATATACCATACTCTATGGGTGAATACATCTAGAAATGCTTGAGGACAGTGACTTTATTCTCTTTACCTTTGCATTTCATCCATTTTTCTCTCCAGTCTTTGCCCTTATCATATTCAAAATTCAAAATTCATATATTCAAAATTCAACCAGATGAATGCGAGAACTCAAAACATTCGAAAGTTAGAATCATATCACAGGTCATGAACCACATCTTATACAACATTGCTAGAGTTCTAAGACAGCACTCCAAAACCAAATACAGTGAAACATTAGTGAAAGGAATGAATATTCACACTAAATGGGATAAATAAAGAAAATGCACAAAACCTCATATCCATTTCAGGTTGGTTTTGTCTCTAAATGAATTCAGGTTTTTGAAAGCTTTTTGGAGTTCATATTTATAAATAAGAGGTTGTAGACCTCTAACAGACTTTCAATAAGTGTTTTAAACTGGACTCAAGAGAACTCTTTCACTAAGTCACCTTTCCACTTTAGAGATATTAAAGTAGTTTTTTAAAAGTTGGATACATTGCTTTCCACCAGAAGCCAAGCAGTACTACTGAAATGACAAAACTTCCTTACGAATTCTTGGAGAAACAGATTATACTGTTTTGCTGCTGTTCTATATGTCAGTCCTGTTAAGTGAGGTCTTCTACATCCATATATAAAAATTGCAGAGCCTGAAATACTGCTAATTTGACTACCAAATCTGAAGCTAGCAATTGCTTAAATATGTCATTCCCTTGGTTTGGACCTAGCGAATAATCTCACAGACATGAAAAGTAAAACATCAGAAGAGATGGAATTATATTTGATCAATGGAAACACCGTAGAAGGCACCTAATTCAATTGCTTCACTTTGTAGAGAATGAAACCAATACTCAGAGAGGTTAATTGACTTTCCCAGGTTCAGACAGTAGGTTAGTAGTAAACTGAGACTAGAATAAAGTTATCTAGGATGAGTCTATGTCTTGACTCAATAAAATAGGAATTCTTCATACCCTGATCCTGACCCTTTAAGCCCCGATATTCCAAAGGCACAGTTATCCTATTCTATTCTCTGAATAACTGCTTTGCATTCATCACTCACACACATCCAGAGTTCTGCATGACTAAGACAGTCATTTGAAAATGGTGATAATAGTAGTTTCCCCTTTACTGAGTCTACTAATATGTTGAGTTTTGCACTCAGACTTAAAAAAAGATGTAAGTGAAAGATAATACAAAGTTATTCCAGTATACAAGTCCCTTATAGAAATAAATTTATTCCAAATTGCTACAATTGGTTTCTCTTTAGTATAATTCAAATAGAGATTTTGGATTAAATTCTAATCATGAAACATGAAGATACATGTTGAAGAAAATAGTTTTCATGTGCATACATGTAATTGAACATGACATTACTAATTAAAGAGTTGTATTTCCTCAAACAACAGTAACATATTTCATAATGTAGTTTTTTTTAGCTTGATATAGAAAAACTGAAAAAAAGGGCTTTAGTTCATTTTCTATCATACCCCCGTGTTCAGAGAGGAGTTCCTTTTCCACTGACCTCCTTCTTCCTCCCTAACTGGAGAAGGTGAAGAGAAAAAGAAAGATGGCAAAAGAGTAATTATGAGTCCACATTTGCTCATACCCAGGGAATACAAAAATAGGATAAGTTCAGAACATTAGTTTCTCTAAATCTCAGGATATTTTGATTAGAAAGAAAAAATCAATCTAAAAACATTCTTCCACCAGTTTCTTTTTTTTTTAATAAAAGTACTGATTGTTCCCAGTGAAAAATATATGAACTCTACCATGAAGTCAACATTTCTGTCAATTGAAAGAAAAATAAGACAGCTGGCCATTCTAATATATCCTTGTACATGTCCTATTGCTGAACCACTGAAGGCAGATCTACCCCCTCTCTTAACAAAGCAGAGCTCCAGGCAAATGGACTAAGTATGCCTGAAAGAAAACACTTCAAGAATCAAAGAAGTGAGGTCCAGGCCCACTGAGCCTCTTTGAGCAAGAGGTAGTCATAACACCAGTTCTTTCATAGACTGTCGGAAGTCTCATTCAAATTTCATAAGAGATTAGTATAGTTGCATGTTTCATTTGACTAATGACCAAATTGGTCAGCCAGTATAATCAGAACAGCCAGGTCACTAAGCACTCTTAATCAAAAAGAGTTTCAAAGTCAGTTCCATACACCCCCAGGTCTAATATTCAATTTACCTGTTGCTGTTCATTTAAAAGGCAATTTACCTGTTGCTGTTCATTTAAAAGGCTGTTCATTTAAAATTTCATCTCTTTGAAATTTTTGTCCAAAAGCAAGATGTTTTTAATTAAATTTATCTTTAAAATACCTGACCACACATGACTCATTACCCAAAAATCTCCCCTCTCCACCAGACATGCCTAGACTTTGTAATCACCTTATATGGTTACTTGTTCTGTTGTTGACAAGGATAATGAGTCTAAAGTGAGAAGCACCAACTGGAAGTGTCAGTCAGGCTAAAGGTAATGTGAAGAAAAGATCTAAGTAAACAAATACAAGGATTTCTGTTTTGTTTCAGATGTTCCCATTATATTTTCAGTATTTAGGATACTGCTCAGCAATACTAGGCATTCAGCAAAACTTATGAATTAACAATTATCTTGTTCTTTATCACTCACAGTTGCCACAGAGTGTGAGGTATAGCAATGGAAAGTCCCTAAGCCTTTTCTATCAGACTTTCAAGGCAGCGTCAACCCTGAGTCCTGACTTCACAGCGTCCCCATGCCACAACATGAAGCATCTGTTGACACAAAATAGACAACACATCCCATACAAATCTTCCTTCCATAAAAGTGTCTCGATTTCCATCCTGATGCTATAAGAAGTCACATTGTTACTCCCATGCAAACCGTGAATGTTTAATGTGTAGCAGCCTGGGTACAGTCAGGAGAGAAAAGATAGTAGGACTTAAACAGAGAGTGACTAATATAAAAAAATCTGTTTTTAAAAACTGTAATAAAAGAGGGATTATAAGAAATAAGGAAATTCACATGGTACCTTTGGGCTAAGTCAGAAAACCCAAAGAAGAATAAAACCCTCTTCCCAGTCTGGGTTTCAGACTCCATTAAAGATGTATTTAAACCCAAAGGAGTGCAGTAAAGCTTGTTAGTTTGTCTAGCCTGAAGTTCGTCTGCAGTCTCATGGATAAGCAGAAGCCACCTGCCAGAATAGAGACAAAGAACAAGTGATCAGCACCAGTGGCATGAACATGCAGAATTGAGACCTCTACCAGTTGTAAAGGGAACCTGGGGCCAGTGGACTTGGGAAACCTTTGGACACTGATGCAGGCAGGAAGTCTGGGACACCAATGCCTATTTCAAGAGAGGCACAAAAGGCTTATTATCACCAAGCAGAGACTGTGAGGTTGCTGAGAAGTCTGGGTCCATGACTGGAGCAGAGCTCTATCATACCTTTGTACTCTGACAACACTGAGACCACCACTTCCATCTCCCAAACAGGAAACAGCTAGAGAGCCCCTTCCCTGTGATGTCCTGCTAGTGCCTCTACTTGGATAGGTTAATATTATATTCACTATGAAGGAGATCTACTTGAAGAAACTCCCTCTATTATCAGAGGGCATATATTTAAGTATAAATTGGGAGCTGAAAGGCAATGAATTAATAATAGTACAGACCAACATCACACAAAAAAGCACTGTATGCTTGTTGTTGTGCATAGGTCAGAAGTCTTCAACCTAGAAACAATACAACGTCCAGAGAATCATATCCTAGCATGAGCATCTCCCCAAAGGTTACCCAAAAATGAACTCACAAATTGGCAGTAGACCCAACCTTTCGGTCAAATCATGTTTGCAAACTTATTTCTCCCAAAATATATACTGACAGGGCCCTCGAATAACCAATTGTCATAAACTGCCCTGAGACCTTTCCAGTAGTATAATTATTGGAACTATCATAGAGCATCACTCCATTTCCGCTAGTCTGAATCTGACATCTATGCCACCCTGAAATTGGCAAGGAAATTTCTTTGCTTCATTACCAAAAATTACGTATTTCAATAACTTGATTTTGTTCCTCAACAATGAAAAGTTAACATGCATTATGCCAAATTGCTTGTAGACACACCAGAGTGGAAAAAAAAAACCACTTCTTACTGTTTTGACACTTAAGTCAATGATCCCTTCATTCGTAGAAACATATAAACTATATATACCTTCCAACAACAAGAAGCACAGAAGCCATAAAGTAATTGTAAACTCTGCAGTGAGTTTTTACATATCTGAAATTGTAGAAAAACAACTCAACATTTTTATTTTTAGATTATCTGTTTATCTCCAGACATTAGAAACAGATTTTTCCAATAGTAGGTTTTATTTTCCAAGTATAGGTGTACTTGAAAATGACAATTCCTGACAACTGCAAGACTGATTCAGTAACTTCAGTATAAAAGAGAAAATAAAGTTAATATTTACTTTTTAAAATAACCCAAACCTACAGCGTGTATACCTTCCCATCTTTCCCCAGAACAAATTAAGTCGAAAGAAACCCTAAAGGTTACTTTGTAACTCTGGGAATATGGAATACACAGAAAATCAGTCATAAAACCTATTAACCATTCTTCAATAACATGACCGAGGAAAGAATTCCAGTAAAATTTATGGAAACATTTAGAGTATAAAGTGAAGCATTTCTCCCATAAGAATAAGTAGCACCTCAAATAAAACTAATTAATTTAAATAAGTTTCCCATCTTGAAATTCTGAAATTATTTCTGATTATATCAAGATTCCAAGTAGTCTCTTAGCGCTTTTCTAAATGTATTTATTTTGAAACAATTTTTACTCAGAGTGACCAGGAATGGTTTATAAAAGAAAATCTGAATTCCTCTTGAAAAAAAATAAATTGCTTTTTACTGCCAGAGAAGCTCTGGAAAATCTTGGTGAAAGCTAATAAGTAACTCTGGTGGAAGTAAATAAATTATGTTCACAATTTGTAAGTTTTTATATATTCAACTGTTAATTTATTAAACACTTGTCAGAACCTCAGTTTTCTTACAGTCTCAGGAACCTCCCTTATGCAAATACCTGTAACAAAAAACAAGTAATGAATCACTAGAGGCAGAGAACATATGTCTTATTTACGTATGCCATATGTGAAACTCAAACTGACAGTGGGAAAGGGAATGCTATTTAGAAGTCTAATCTATAGGTGAATAAATCTCTACTATTCAAACTCCAGTCTTTATATCTATCTATGCTGACACACACATATTGACAAAAGCAACTGGTATTAATGATTTCTTATTATCTTCATACAGTTCATGGCCAGAGCTGGTATCTATTTCTTGAAAACTAGTAATGGTTATAACTGTAGAGCTTTGCTGGAAGATTAGACCACAGTTAAGTTTAAGAATGTTATTTGGATAGAATTTTCATGGCTTGACTACACATTACCTATCCACATGTAAATGTAATAAGACATTGAAACTTTTCTGTTTTAAAGGAGTTTCTACAGAATAAACAGTGAAATATCACTTACAGAGGATATTCTAAGATACTAGAAACTGGTACTAAAACCCTGAGCTATCACCCATTTTGAACCTCCCAATTTCCAATGGCAGAAAGTGAAGTGCCATTTGTCATACCAAAATAAGGTGACTCTGACAACCACACAAAGAGCTACAGTTTAAGGTACACTGAGTCTTGTGACTATTACCTGGAAAATTATATAGTGAGGAAGATGGTCACAGTTTACCCTGAAGACAGCAGGAGGGGAAGGAAAGGGAAGGGTTGGGATAGGTCTGGGCTGCACTTCCATGGGCAGCACGGTGAAAAGTGCTCATTTCCCATGAACAAGACATGGGCATTCCAGTATGCACACCTGGAGGAACAAGGTGTCTCCAGTGGGATTCCCAGACAGAGCCCGGTGGAAGTGGAATCTAGAGAGGAGTTTCAAGCAGTGGAGACATATCCACAACAGAAATCTACAAATAGAGCCATAACTCCAAAAGAGAAACTCAGCATTTGCACTGAAAGCATTAAAACAGTCAAAAGAAACTTCAAATCACCCCTGGTATATATTATCTTCTTTGCTTCCTTAATCTGTCTCCTTTCATCTTTACTTTAACCCAACCCCAAAAGAACTAAAAGCAGTGATTGGAGAGAAGAAAAATACCAGAGCAAGTAAAGAAAAAGATAAATTACACATTCCCACAGCAAACCTTGGAACCGGAGAACAGAAGAAGTTGTAACAAATAAGATTATAAAACTTTGTATCTGACAGTACTAGAGTTTTCAACTCTTGAAAAATGAGATCATTCTATTTATTAACTACTGAAAGTAACTGATAAATTGAGTCAATTAAAAAAACAAGGCCAAATGGGGAACAAACTACCAACTTTGTTAACAAATTGATGACAGTTAACACACCTCAAAGCAATGGTCTCAAGGAAGTTGGATGGGACCACAGCTTATCCTAGAATCTCTAAATGAGATTTCTTACTTTCTCTTCTCCTTGTCTATGAATTCGTTGGTCTATCACTCTCAGATCTGAGGCTGAGACCCTACTGCTACAATCCATGGGAAATTTATCATAAGGATTGCATACCGGTGCAAACAGCAAGAGATAGTAAGAATGATGGTGTCTTCCAACACTGTGCAGCATGCACTGGCTGGCCCATGATTGGGAAGTACTCCAGTACAAGCTGCTGTGTGAATCAGGAGGATGCTGAGGATCTTCATGGAGGAAAGGTAAGAGTTCTGGAATAAAGGGCAGGAACAAAGGATGGTTCAAGTAACTGGTGGAGACTGGAGGTTCTGAGACAATAAGTCCTAACTCAGACTACTCAGGGGGTAGAAGGAGTGTTTGTGTTTAATATGCTGCTGCTTCAGCAGATTCCCTAGGTGGAAAACATGGCTCTGTGAATTTCTGTGTGAGAACAATCTGGGAAAATGCCTTCCTCTGATCAGGGCAAGGATAGGAAAGGAGTATAGGGGAAAGGAAAGGTTATTCCTCTGAGGAGCAGAAAGAACTCACACAATATGACTTAATAGTTTTTGGAGAAATACTCATAGAAATAAATATAGTTCTTTTAAAGGAACTACACAAATTCTAAGCATTTCACATACTTTACATATACTCACAATAATCCTAAAATTCATTATTTTTTTTCATTCCCAGAAGATGAAACAGTTTAGTGATTATAGATTCAAGAACATACAGCTAACAAGTGGTAGAGAAAAGACTCCCAGTCAGGTCCTTGCATTTTATACCAAATGCATCTCATTAGAATGGGATTTAATTCTCAGACTGTTACTGTCAGTACCTTAGAGAAAATATGTTTCATGTTTGTGATATAAAAAGGCATTCAAACTTCTTACTCCAATTGTTTTCTTGCCGGTAATTACTATCTAAGTATGAGAAGCCATTTTGAGATAATTAAAGTATGAAATTCTTGAAACTAACTGTAAATATCCCTGTGTCAATCTACAAAGAGTCTTTGGTAAATAACATTATCTTTAAGTCAGTAATTTAAAACATTGATTTTTCTTACTCTATATGTGCTTTTGTGGTGGCAATATAAGCCCACTTTTTTTATATTACTGATAAAAATTTTGCTTTATTTGTAAGAGTATAGAAAAGATTTAGGAAGTAATTATTTTTGTTTGTATATTTGACATGCAGATGCTAACAGAATGCGTTGTGTGTATATGTGTGCATGTGTGTTTGTGAGTCCTTATTCCCATCAATATCCTAAGAACAAGAGATTTTCATTTGCATTTCATATTTCGCTGATATGGAGAAATGTTGGAGGGTGTTAAATAAGGCGTTGTTGGTTGTTTTATCTTATTCATAAAGATTCCAAAAGGGGGGCCCTCCCTGGTGGTGCACAGGGTTAAAGCACAGTACTGAGAAGCTAAAGCCACTTTCACAGGAGTTCCATCCCCACCCTGGAGGTGACGCACATGGCTCAGCAGACCTCTCCTGGCCTGCCGGCTGCTCCCCTCAGCAGTGTACTTCATCAATCTGCCTGTTGTTCTCCCCACTCTGTGTCTGGTGAATGCTC